>NW_027454324.1:28565-86539 GCF_040206685.1 Ascaphus truei
CCCCCCCCCCCCCCCCCCCCCACTCTCCCGCACCTGCTCAGGTCTTTGTTGCAGGAGCTGCAGGTTTTAGAATCAATTTATCTGGAAGAGCTTGAGGTTACCCGGGAGAGAGGTGAGACGCGCAGACACAGCGCAGACACAGCGCAGACACAGCGCAGACACAGCGCAGACACAGCGCAGACACAGCGCAGACACAGCGCAGACACAGCGCAGACACAGCGCAGACACAGCGCAGACACAGCGCAGACACAGCGCAGACACACGCTGGCAGCGCGACACAGCGCAGACACACGCTGGCAGCGCCAGACACAGCGCAGACACAGCGCAGACACAGCGCAGACACAGCGCAGACACAGCGCAGACACAGCGCAGACACAGCGCAGACCACAGCGCAGACACAGCGCAGACACAGCGCAGACACAGCGCAGACACAGCGCAGGACACACGCTGGCAGCGCAGACACAGCGCAGACACAGCGCAGACACAGCGCAGACACAGCGCAGACACTGCGCAGACACTGCGCAGACACAGCGCAGACACTGCGCAGACACTGCGCAGACACTGCGCAGACACTGCGCAGACACTGCGCAGACACTGCGCAGACACTGCGCAGACACTGCGCAGACACTGCGCAGACACTGCGCAGACACTGCGCAGACACTGCGCAGACACTGCGCAGACACTGCGCAGACACTGCGCAGACACACGCTGCAGCGCAGACACTGCGCAGACACACGCTGGACAGCGCAGACACTGCGCAGACACACGCTGGCAGCGCAGACACTGCGCAGACACACGCTGGCAGCGCAGACACTGCGCAGACACGTGGCTGCGCAGACACTGCGCAGACACACGCTGGCTGCGCAGACACTGCGCAGACACCGCTGGCTGCGCAGACACACGCTGGCTGCGCAGACACACGCTGGCTGCGCAGACACACGCTGGCTGCGCAGACACTGCGCAGACACTGCGCAGACACACGCTGGCAGCGCAGACACTGCGCAGACACTGCGCAGACAACGCTGGCAGCGCAGACACTGCGCAGACACTGCGCAGACACACGCTGGCAGCGCAGACACTGCGCAGACACTGCGCAGACACACGCTGGCAGCGCAGACACTGCGCAGACACTGCGCAGACACACGCTGGCAGCGCAGACACTGCGCAGACACACGCTGGCTGCGCAGACACTGCGCAGACACTGCGCAGACACTGCGCAGACACACGCTGGCAGCGCAGACACCTGCGCAGACACCTGCGCAGACACTGCGCAGACACTGCGCAGACACACGCTGGCAGCGCAGACACTGCGCAGACACTGCGCAGACACACGCTGGCAGCGCAGACACTGCGCAGACACTGCGCAGACACACGCTGGCAGCGCAGACACTGCGCAGACACTGCGCAGACACACGCTGGCAGCGCAGACACTGCGCAGACACCTGCGCAGACACACGCTGGCAGCGCAGACACTGCGCAGACACTGCGCAGACACACGCTGGCAGCGCAGACACTGCGCAGACACTGCGCAGACACACGCTGGCAGCGCAGACACTGCGCAGACACTGCGCAGACACACGCTGGCAGCGCAGACACCTGCGCAGACACTGCGCAGACACACGCTGGCAGCGCAGACACTGCGCAGACACTGCGCAGACACACGCTGGCAGCGCAGACACTGCGCAGACACTGCGCAGACACACGCTGGCAGCGCAGACACTGCGCAGACACTGCGCAGACACACGCTGGCAGCGCAGACACTGCGCAGACACACGCTGGCAGCGCAGACACTGCGCAGACACTGCGCAGACACACGCTGGCAGCGCAGACACTGCGCAGACACTGCGCAGACACACGCTGGCAGCGCAGACACTGCGCAGACACTGCGCAGACACACGCTGGCAGCGCAGACACTGCGCAGACACTGCGCAGACACACGCCTGGCAGCGCAGACACAGCGCAGACACAGCGCAGACACACGCAGGATCGGCTTCTCCCACGCTCCCTAGCGCAGGACCGCCGTCTCCCGCGCTCCCTAGCGCAGGACCGGCGTCTCCCGCGCTCCCTAGCGCAGGATCGGCGTAGTCCCTCATTTAATAGTTTAATGTATACTGAGTATTAATTGCTGTCTTCTACAGGTTTGTACTTAGTATCACTCTACATCCAGCAACTGGACATAACGTGGACACACAGTATGTCAGATTCACTCTGCAGCTCTTAATCCCACCACAGGTAACACAAATACGCCCTGTGCGCGCGCGCTGCCCGACGCCCCCTGTGCGCGCGCGCTGCCCGACGCCCCCTGTGCGCGCGCGCTGCCCGACGCCTCCTGCGCGCGCGCGCTGCCCGAGGCCCCCTGTCTGTGCCCGTACCTTGCGCCGTCTGTGCCTGTCGACCTCGGTGCCCGTGTGTGTCTGTGCCTGGTGCCCGTGTGTGTCTGTGCCTGGTGCCCGTGTGTGTCTGTGCCTGGTGCCCGTGTGTGTCTGTGCCTGGTGCCCGTGTGTGCCTGTGCCTGGTGCCCGTGTGTGTCTGTGCCTGGTGCCCGTGTGTGGCCTGTGTCTGGTGCCCGTGTGTGTCTGTGCCTGGTGCCCGTGTGTGTCTGTGCCTGGTGCCCGTGTGTGCCTGTGTCTGGTGCCCGTGTGTGTCTGTGTCTGGTGCCCGTGTGTGTCTGTGTCTGTGCCCGTGTGTGCCTGTGCCTGGTGCCCGTGTGTGCCTGGTGCCCGTGTGTGCCTGTGCCTGGTGCCCGTGTGTGTCTGTGCCTGGTGCCCGTGTGTGCCTGGTGCCCGTGTGTGTCTGTGCCTGGTGCCCGTGTGTGCCTGTGCCTGGTGCCCGTGTGTGCCTGGTGCCCGTGTGTGCCTGTGCCTGGTGCCCGTGTGTGCCTGTGCCTGGTGCCCCGTGTGTGCCTGGTGCCCGTGTGTGCCTGGTGCCCGTGTGTGTCTGTGCCTGGTGCCCGTGTGTGCCTGTGCCTGGTGCCCGTGTGTGCCTGTGCCTTTTGCCCGTGTGTGTCTGTGCCTGGTGCCCGTGTGTGCCTGTGCCTGGTGCCCGTGTGTGTCTGTGCCTGGTGCCCGTGTGTGTCTGTGCCTGTGCCCGTGTGTGTCTGTGTCTGGTGCCCGTGTGTGCCTGTGCCTGGTGCCCGTGTGTGCCTGGTGCCCGTGTGTGCCTGTGCCTGGTGCCCGTGTGTGTCTGTGCCTGGTGCCCGTGTGTGCCTGGTGCCCGTGTGTGTCTGTGCCTGGTGCCCGTGTGTGCCTGTGCCTGGTGCCCGTGTGTGCCTGGTGCCCGTGTGTGCCTGTGCCTGGTGCCCGTGTGTGCCTGTGCCTGGTGCCCGTGTGTGCCTGGTGCCCGTGTGTGCCTGGTGCCCGTGTGTGTCTGTGCCTGGTGCCCGTGTGTGCCTGTGCCTGGTGCCCGTGTGTGCCTGTGCCTGGTGCCCGTGTGTGCCTGTGCCTGGTGCCCGTGTGTGCCTGTGCCTGGTGCCCGTGTGTGCCTGTGCCTGGTGCCCGTGTGTGCCTGGTGCCCGTGTGTGCCTGGTGCCCGTGTGTGTCTGTGTCTGGTGCCCGTGTGTGCCTGTGCCTGGTGCCCGTGTGTGCCTGGTGCCCGTGTGTGCCTGTGCCTGGTGCCCGTGTGTGTCTGTGCCTGGTGCCCGTGTGTGCCTGGTGCCCGTGTGTGTCTGTGCCTGGTGCCCGTGTGTGCCTGTGCCTGGTGCCCGTGTGTGCCTGGTGCCCGTGTGTGCCTGTGCCTGGTGCCCGTGTGTGCCTGTGCCTGGTGCCCGTGTGTGCCTGGTGCCCGTGTGTGCCTGGTGCCCGTGTGTGTCTGTGCCTGGTGCCCGTGTGTGCCTGTGCCTGGTGCCCGTGTGTGCCTGTGCCTTTTGCCCGTGTGTGTCTGTGCCTGGTGCCCGTGTGTGCCTGTGCCTGGTGCCCGTGTGTGTCTGTGCCTGGTGCCCGTGTGTGTCTGTGCCTGTGCCCGTGTGTGTCTGTGTCTGGTGCCCGTGTGTGCCTGTGCCTGGTGCCCGTGTGTGCCTGGTGCCCGTGTGTGCCTGTGCCTGGTGCCCGTGTGTGTCTGTGCCTGGTGCCCGTGTGTGCCTGGTGCCCGTGTGTGTCTGTGCCTGGTGCCCGTGTGTGCCTGTGCCTGGTGCCCGTGTGTGCCTGGTGCCCGTGTGTGCCTGTGCCTGGTGCCCGTGTGTGCCTGTGCCTGGTGCCCGTGTGTGCCTGGTGCCCGTGTGTGCCTGGTGCCCGTGTGTGTCTGTGCCTGGTGCCCGTGTGTGCCTGTGCCTGGTGCCCGTGTGTGCCTGTGCCTGGTGCCCGTGTGTGCCTGGTGCCCGTGTGTGCCTGTGCCTGGTGCCCGTGTGTGCCTGTGCCTGGTGCCCGTGTGTGCCTGGTGCCCGTGTGTGCCTTTGCCTGGTGCCCGTGTGTGTCTGTGCCTGGTGCCCGTGTGTGTCTGTGCCTGGTGCCCGTGTGTGTCTGTGCCTGGTGCCCGTGTGTGCCTGTGCCTGGTGCCCATATGTGTGCATGGTGCCCGTGTGTGTCTGTGCCTGGTGCCCGTGTGTGCCTGTGCCTGGTGCCCGTGTGTGCCTGTGCCCGTGTGTGCCTGTGCCTGGTGCCCGTGTGTGCCTGGTGCCCGTGTGTGCCTGTGCCCGTGTGTGTCTGTGCCTGGTGCCCGTGTGTGTCTGTGCCTGGTGCCCGTGTGTGTCTGTGCCTGGTGCCCGTGTGTGTCTGTGCCTGGTGCCCGTGTGTGTCTGTGCCTGGTGCCCGTGTGTGCCTGGTGCCCGTGTGTGTCTGTGCCTGGTGCCCGTGTGTGCCTGTGCCTGGTGCCCGTGTGTGCCTGTGCCTGGTGCCCGTGTGTGCCTGGTGCCCGTGTGTGCCTGGTGCCCGTGTGTGCCTGGTGCCCGTGTGTGCCTGGTGCCCGTGTGTGCCTGGTGCCCGTGTGTGTCTGTGCCTGGTGCCCGTGTGTGTCTGTGCCTGGTGCCCGTGTGTGCCTGGTGCTCGTGTGTGTCTGTGCCTGGTGCCCGTGTTTGCCTGGTGCCCGTGTGTGCCTGGTGCCCGTGTGTGCCTGGTGCCCGTGTGTGTCTGTGCCTGGTGCCCGTGTGTGTCTGTGCCTGGTGCCCGTGTGTGTCTGTGCCTGGTGCCCGTGTGTGTCTGTGCCTGGTGCCCGTGTGTGCCTGGTGCCTGTGTGTGCCTGGTGCCCGTGTGTGTCTGTGCCTGGTGCCTGTGTGTGCCTGGTGCCCGTGTGTGTCTGTGCCTGGTGCCCGTGTGTGTCTGTGCCTGGTGCCCGTGTGTGCCTGGTGCCCGTGTGTGTCTGTGCCTGGTGCCCGTGTGTGCCTGGTGCCCGTGTGTGCCTGTGCCTGGTGCCCGTGTGTGCCTGTGCCTGGTGCCCGTGTGTGCCTGTGCCCGTGTGTGCCTGTGCCTGTGCCCGTGTGTGCCTGGTGCCCGTGTGTGTCTGTGCCTGGTGCCCGTGTGTGCCTGGTGCCCGTGTGTGTCTGTGCCTGGTGCCCGTGTGTGCCTGGTGCCCGTGTGTGCCTGTGCCTGGTGCCCGTGTGTGCCCGTGTGTGCCTGGTGCCCGTGTGTGCCTGGTGCCCGTGTGTGCCTGTGCCTGGTGCCCGTGTGTGCCTGTGCCTGGTGCCCGTGTGTGCCTGTGCCCGTGTGTGCCTGTGCCTGGTGCCCGTGTGTGCCTGTGCCCGTGTGTGTCTGTGCCTGGTGCCCGTGTGTGTCTGTGCCTGGTGCCCGTGTGTGTCTGTGCCTGGTGCCCGTCTGTGCCTGGTGCCCGTGTGTGCCTGGTGCCCGTGTGTGCCTGGTGCCCGTGTGTGCCTGGTGCCCGTGTGTGTCTGTGCCTGGTGCCCGTGTGTGCCTGTGCCTGGTGCCCGTGTGTGCCTGTGCCTGGTGCCCGTGTGTGCCTGTGCCGGGTGCCCGTGTGTGCCTGGTGCCCGTGTGTGCCTGGTGCCCGTGTGTGCCTGGTGCCCGTGTGTGCCTGGTGCCCGTGTGTGTCTGTGCCTGGTGCCCGTGTGTGTCTGTGCCTGGTGCCCGTGTGTGTCTGTGCCTGGTGCCCGTGTTTGCCTGGTGCCCGTGTGTGCCTGGTGCCAGTGTGTGCCTGTGTCTGGTGCCCGTGTGTGCCTGTGCCTGGTGCCCGTGTGTGTCTGTGCCTGGTGCCCGTGTGTGTCTGTGCCTGGTGCCCGTGTGTGTCTGTGCCTGGTGCCCGTGTGTGCCTGGTGCCTGTGTGTGCCTGGTGCCCGTGTGTGTCTGTGCCTGGTGCCTGTGTGTGCCTGGTGCCCGTGTGTGCCTGTGCCTGGTGCCCGTGTGTGCCTGTGCCTGGTGCCCGTGTGTGCCTGTGCCTGGTGCCCGTGTGTGTCTGTGCCTGGTGCCCGTGTGTGTCTGTGCCTGGTTCCCGTGTGTGCCTGTGCCCGTGTGTGCCTGTGCCTGGTGCCCGTGTGTGCCTGTGCCTGGTGCCCGTGTGTGCCTGTGCCTGGTGCCCGTGTGTGCCTGTGCCTGGTGCCCGTGTGTGCCTGTGCCTGGTGCCCGTGTGTGTCTGTGCCTGGTGCCCGTGTGTGCCTGTGCCTGGTGCCCGTGTGTGCCTGGTGCCCGTGTGTGCCTGGTGCCCGTGTGTGTATGTGCCTGGTGCCCGTGTGTGTCTGTGCCTGGTGCCCGTGTGTGTCTGTGCCTGTGCCCGTGTGTGCCTGTGCCTGGTGCCCGTGTGTGCCTTTGCCTGGTGCCCGTGTGTGCCTGTGCCTGGTGCCCGTGTGTGTCTGTGCCTGTGCCCGTGTGTGTATGTGCCTGGTGCCCGTGTGTGTCTGTGCCTGGTGCCCGTGTGTGCCTGGTGCCCGTGTGTGTCTGTGCCTGGTGCCCGTGTGTGCCTGGTGCCCGTGTGTGCCTGGTGCCCGTGTGTGCCTGGTGCCCGTGTGTGTCTGTGCCTGTGCCCGTGTGTGTCTGTGCCTGGTGCCCGTGTGTGCCTGGTGCCCGTGTGTGTCTGTGCCTGGTGCCCGTGTGTGTCTGTGCCTGGTGCCCGTGTGTGTCTGTGCCTGGTGCCCGTGTGTGTCTGTGCCTGGTGCCCGTGTGTGTCTGTGCCTGGTGCCCGTGTGTGTCCGAGCCTGTCGCCCTGAGTGCCCGTGTGTCCGAGCCTGTCGCCCTGAGTGCCCGTGTGTGCCCGAGCCTGTCGCCCTGAGTGCCCGTGTGCCCGAGCCTGTCCCACTGAGTGCCCGTGTGTGTCCGAGCCTGTCCCCCTGAGTGCCCGTGTGTGCCCGAGCCTGTCGCCCTGAGTGCCCGTGTGTGTCTGTGCCTGGTGCCCGTGTGTGTCTGTGCCTGGTGCCCGTGTGTGTCTGTGCCTGGTGCCCGTGTGTGTATGTGCCTGGTGCCCGTGTGTGTCTGTGCCTGGTGCCCGTGTGTGTCTGTGCCTGGTGCCCGTGTGTGCCTGTGCCTGGTGCCCGTGTGTGTCTGTGCCTGGTGCCCGTGTGTGTCTGTGCCTGGTTCCCGTGTGTGCCTGGTGCCCGTGTGTGTCTGTGCCTGGTGCCCGTGTGTGCCTGTGCCTGGTGCCCGTGTGTGTCTGTGCCTGGTGCCCGTGTGTGCCTGTGCCTGGTGCCCGTGTGTGCCTGTGCCTGGTGCCCGTGTGTGCCTGTGCCTGGTGCCCGTGTGTGTCTGTGCCTGGTGCCCGTGTGTGTCTGTGCCTGGTGCCCGTGTGTGCCTGTGCCTGGTGCCCGTGTGTGCCTGTGCCTGGTGCCCGTGTGTGCCTGTGCCTGGTGCCCGTGTGTGCCTGTGCCTGGTGCCCGTGTGTGCCTGTGCCTGGTGCCCGTGTGTGCCTGTGCCTGGTGCCCGTGTGTGCCTGTGCCTGTGCCCGTGTGTGTCTGTGCCTGGTGCCCGTGTGTGCCTGTGCCTGGTGCCCGTGTGTGCCTGGTGCCCGTGTGTGTCTGTGCCTGTGCCCGTGTGTGTATGTGCCTGGTGCCCGTGTGTGTCTGTGCCTGGTGCCCGTGTGTGTCTGTGCCTGGTGCCCGTGTGTGTCTGTGCCTGGTGCCCGTGTGTGTCTGTGCCTGGTGCCCGTGTTTGTCTGTGCCTGGTGCCCGTGTGTGCCTGGTGCCCGTGTGTGTCTGTGCCTGGTGCCAGTGTGTGTCTGTGCCTGGTGCCCGTGTGTGTCTGTGCCTGGTGCCCGTGTGTGTCTGTGCCTGGTGCCCGTGTGTGTCTGTGCCTGGTGCCCGTGTGTGTCCGTGCCTGTCACCCTGAGTGCCCGTGTGTGTCCGAGCCTGTCACCCTGAGTGCCCGTGTGTGCCCGAGCCTGTCACCCTGAGTGCCCGTGTGTGTCCGAGCCTGTCACCCTGAGTGCCCGTGTGTGTCCGAGCCTGTCACCCTGAGTGCCCGTGTGTGCCCGAGCCTGTCACCCTGAGTGCCCGTGTGTGCCCGAGCCTGTCACCCTGAGTGCCCGTGTGTGCCCGAGCCTGTCACCCTGAGTGCCCGTGTGTGCCCGAGCCTGTCACCCTGAGTGCCCGTGTGTGCCCGAGCCTGTCACCCTGAGTGCCCGTGTGTGCCCGAGCCTGTCACCCTGAGTGCCCGTGTGTGCCAGAGCCTGTCACCCTGAGTGCCCGTGTGTGCCCGAGCCTGTCACCCTGAGTGCCCGTGTGTGCCCGAGCCTGTCACCCTGAGTGCCCGTGTGTGCCCGAGCCTGTCACCCTGAGTGCCCGTGTGTGCCCGAGCCTGTCACCCTGTGTGCCCGTGTGTGTCCGAGCCTGTCGCCCTGAGTGCCCGTGTGTGCCCGAGCCTGTCACCCTGAGTGCCCGTGTGTGTCCGAGCCTGTCACCATGTGTGCCCGAGCCTGTCACCCTGTGTGCCCGTGTGTGTCCGAGCCTGTCGCCCTGAGTGCCCGTGTGTGCCCGAGCCTGTCACCCTGTGTGCCCGTGTGTGTCCGAGCCTGTCGCCCTGAGTGCCCGTGTGTGCCCGAGCCTGTCGCCCTGAGAGCACGTGTGTGTCCGAGCCTGTCGCCCTGAGTGCCCGTGTGTGTCCGTGCCTGTCGCCCTGAGTGCCCGTGTGTGTCCGAGCCTGTCGCCCTGAGTGCCCGTGTGTGTCCGAGCCTGTCCCCCTGAGTGCCCGTGTGTGCCCGAGCCTAGTGCCCGTGTGTGTCCGAGCCTGTCGCCCTGAGTGCCCGTGTGTGTCCGAGCCTGTCGCCCTGAGTGCCCGTGTGTGTCCGAGCCTGTCGCCCTGAGTGCCCGTGTGTGTCCGAGCCTGTCGCCCTGAGTGCCCGTGTGTGTCCGAGCCTGTCGCCCTGAGTGCCCGTGTGTGTCCGAGCCTGTCGCCCTGAGTGCCCGTGTGTGTCCGAGCCTGTCGCCCTGAGTGCCCGTGTGTGTCCGAGCCTGTCGCCCTGAGTGCCCGTGTGTGTCCGAGCCTGTCGCCCTGAGTGCCCGTGTGTGTCCGAGCCTGTCGCCCTGAGTGCCCGTGTGTGTCCGAGCCTGTCGCCCTGAGTGCCCGTGTGTGTCCGAGCCTGTCGCCCTGAGTGCCCGTGTGTGTCCGAGCCTGTCGCCCTGAGTGCCCGTGTGTGTCCGAGCCTGTCGCCCTGAGTGCCCGTGTGTGTCCGAGCCTGTCGCCCTGAGTGCCCGTGTGTGTCCGAGCCTGTCGCCCTGAGTGCCCGTGTGTGTCCGAGCCTGTCGCCCTGAGTGCCCGTGTGTGTCCGAGCCTGTCGCCCTGAGTGCCCGTGTGTGTCCGAGCCTGTCGCCCTGAGTGCCCGTGTGTGTCCGAGCCTGTCGCCCTGAGTGCCCGTGTGTGTCCGAGCCTGTCGCCCTGAGTGCCCGTGTGTGTCCGAGCCTGTCGCCCTGAGTGCCCGTGTGTGTCCGAGCCTGTCGCCCTGAGTGCCCGTGTGTGCCCGAGCCTGTCCCCCTGAGTGCCCGTGTGTGCCCGAGCCTGTCCCCCTGAGTGCCCGTGTGTGCCCGAGCCTGTCCCCCTGAGTGCCCGTGTGTGCCCGAGCCTGTCCCCCTGTGTGCCCGTGTGTGCCCGAGCCTGTCCCCCTGTGTGCCCGTGTGTGCCCGAGCCTGTCCCCCTGAGTGCCCGTGTGTCCGAGCCTGTCGCCCTGAGTGCCCGTGTGTCCGAGCCTGTCGCCCTGAGTGCCCGTGTGTGCCTGAGCCTGTCACCCTGAGTGCCCGTGTGTGCCCGAGCCTGTCACCGTGTGTGTCCGAGCCTGTCGCCCTGTGTGCCCGTGTGTGTCCGAGCCTGTCGCCCTGAGTGCCCGTGTGTGTCCGAGCCTGTCGCCCTGAGTGCCCGTGTGTGTCCGAGCCTGTCACCCTGAGTGCCCGTGTGTGTCCGAGCCTGTCACCCTGAGTGCCCGTGTGTGCCCGTGCCTGTCCCCCTGAGTGCCCGTGTGTGTCCGAGCCTGTCACCCTGAGTGCCCGTGTGTGCCCGAGCCTGTCACCCTGAGTGCCCGTGTGTGTCCGAGCCTGTCACCCTGAGTGCCCGTGTGTGCCCGAGCCTGTCACCCTGAGTGCCCGTGTGTGCCCGAGCCTGTCACCCTGAGTGCCCGTGTGTGCCCGAGCCTGTCACCCTGAGTGCCCGTGTGTGTCCGAGCCTGTCACCCTGAGTGCCCGTGTGTGCCCGAGCCTGTCGCCCTGAGTGCCCGTGTGTGTCCGAGCCTGTCGCCCTGAGTGCCCGTGTGTGTCCGAGCCTGTCGCCCTGAGTGCCCGTGTGTGTCCGAGCCTGTCACCTTGAGTGCCCGAGCCTGTCGCCCTGAGTGCCCGTGTGTGCCCGAGCCTGTCGCCCTGAGTGCCCGTGTGTGCCCGAGCCTGTCACCCTGAGTGCCCGTGTGTGCCCGAGCCTGTCACCCTGAGTGCCCGTGTGTGCCCGAGCCTGTCACCCTGAGTGCCCGTGTGTGTCCGAGCCTGTCACCCTGAGTGCCCGTGTGTGTCCGAGCCTGTCACCCTGAGTGCCCGTGTGTGCCCGAGCCTGTCACCCTGAGTGCCCGTGTGTGTCCGAGCCTGTGCCCGTGTGTGCCCGAGCCTGTCGCCCTGAGTGCCCGTGTGTCCGAGCCTGTCACCCTGAGTGCCCGAGCCTGTCGCCCTGAGTGCCCGTGTGTGCCCGAGCCTGTCACCGTGTGTGTCCGAGCCTGTCACCCTGAGTGCCCGTGTGTGTCCGAGCCTGTCACCCTGAGTGCCCGTGTGTGCCCGAGCCTGTCACCCTGAGTGCCCGTGTGTGTCCATGCCTGTCACCCTGAGTGCCCGTGTGTGTCCGAGCCTGTCGCCCTGAGTGCCCGTGTGTGTCCGAGCCTGTCGCCCTGTGTGCCCGTGTGTGCCCGTGCCTGTCACCGTGTGTGCCCGTGCCTGTCACCCTGGGTGCCCGTGTGTGTCCGAGCCTGTCGCCCTGTGTGCCCGTGTGTGCCTGAGCCTGTCGCCCTTAGAAGTTATACTAAGAATTTGTGCTCTCATTTTGCAGTATCCGGCGGAAGCCCCAGAGATCAGCGTGAGAAACCCCCGGGGCCTGTGTGACGAGCAGATACTTAGGTGAGACATACTACCCCTCATACTTCTGTTATTCTTTACACCCAGAAATCGAAAATAATACTCCAGCAGTTACACAGCCCAGCACTGTTACTCTACCTGACTTTAATACATCTTATATACCCAGAACTGAGCATGTAGCACTGATACTCCTCTGGTACTTCTTACTGATACCATTTAATACACACCATTACTCAATATACTGTATATCACACCTGTTTTTTCACTCCCCATGTCCTGCGGCTCCCCCTCCCATCTCCAGGCTCTGGAGTATTAGCAGTACTCTGCTCGCTCTCTCCCTTGCAGTATTAGCAACGAGTATTAGCAAAGAGTTTTTACTCTTTGATAAAGTCCCATGTCGGGATGAAATGCGTCGGAGTTCTTATCTGTGATGTCCAGCATTCTTTCCTAATAAAGCTGATTTTATACTCCAGAAGCGTTAATACAAGGAAGTAGTGACCATTCATCACTTTTATATTTTTTAGCATTACTCTGCTCGCTCTCTCCCCTGCAGTATTAGCATTACTCTGCTCGCTCTCTCCCTTGCAGTATTAGCAGTACTCTGCTCGCTCTCTCCCTTGCAGTATTAGCAGTGCTCTGCTCGCTCTCTCCCTTGCAGTATTAGCAGTACTCTGCTCGCTCTCTCCCCTGCAGTACTCTGCTCGCTCTCTCCCCTGCAGTATTAGTATTACTCTGCTCGCTCTCTCCCTTGCAGTATTAGCATTACTCTGCTCACTCTCTCCCTTGCAGTATTAGCAGTACTCTGCTCGCTCTCTCCCTTGCAGTATTACTCTGCTCGCTCTCTCCCTTGCAGTATTAGCATTACTCTGCTCGCTCTCTCCCTTGCAGTATTAGCAGTACTCTGCTCGCTCTCTCCCTTCCAGTATTAGCATTACTCTGCTCGCTCTCTCCCTTGCAGTATTAGCAGTACTTTGCTCGCTCTCTCCCTTGCAGTATTAGCATTACTCTGCTCGCTCTCTCCCTTGCAGTATTAGCAGTACTCTGCTCGCTCTCTCCCTTGCAGTATTAGCATTACTCTTCTCGCTCTCTCCCTTGCAGTATTAGCATTACTCTGCTCGCTCTCTCCCTTGCAGTATTAGCATTACTCTGCTCGCTCTCTCCCTTGCAGTATTAGCATTACTCTGCTCTCTCTCTCATTTGCAGTATTAGCAGTACTCTGCTCGCTCTCTCCCTTGCAGTACTCTGCTCGCTCTCTCCCTTGCAGTACTCTGCTCGCTCTCTCCCTTGCAGTACTCTGCTCGCTCTCTCCCTTGCAGTATTAGCAGTACTCTGCTCGCTCTCTCCCCTGCAGTATTAGCAGTACTCTGCTCGCTCTCTCCCCTGCAGTGTTAGCAGTACTCTGCTCGCTCTCTCCCCTGCAGTATTAGCAGTACTCTGCTCGCTCTCTCCCCTGCAGTGTTAGCAGTACTCTGCTCGCTCTCTCCCTTGCAGTACTCTGCTCGCTCTCTCCCTTGCAGTATTAGCAGTACTCTGCTCGCTCTCTCCCTTGCAGTATTAGCAGTACTCTGCTCGCTCTCTCCCTTGCAGTATTAGCAGTACTCTGCTCGCTCTCTCCCTTGCAGTATTAGCAGTACTCTGCTCGCTCTCTCCCTTGCAGTATTAGCAGCACTCTGCTCGCTATCTCCCTTGCAGTATTAGCAGTACTCTGCTCGCTCTCTCCCTTGCAGTATTAGCAGTACTCTGCTCGCGCTCTCCCTTGCAGTATTAGCAGTACTCTGCTCGCTCTCTCCCTTGCATTATTAGCATTACTCTGCTCGCTCTCACCCTTGCAGTACTCTGCTCGCTCTCTCCCTTGCAGTATTAGTATTACTCTGCTCGCTCTCTCCCTTGCAGTATTAGCAGTACTCTGCTCGCTCTCTCCCTTGCAGTATTAGCAGTACTCTGCTCGCTCTCTCCCTTGCAGTATTAGCATTACTCTGCTCGCTCTCTCCCCTGCAGTATTAGCATTACTCTGCTCGCTCTCTCCCTTGCAGTATTAGCAGTACTCTGCTCGCTCTCTCCCTTGCAGTATTAGCAGTACTCTGCTCGCTCTCTCCCTTGCAGTATTAGCAGTACTCTGCTCGCTCTCTCCCTTGCAGTATTAGCATTACTCTGCTCGCTCTCTCCCTTGCAGTATTAGCAGTACTCTGCTCGCTCTCTCCCTTGCAGTATTAGCAGTACTCTGCTCGCTCTCTCCCCTGCAGTATTAGCATTACTCTGCTCGCTCTCTCCCTTGCAGTATTAGCAGTACTCTGCTCGCTCTCTCCCTTGCAGTATTAGCAGCACTCTGCTCGCTCTCACCCTTGCAGTACTCTGCTCGCTCTCTCCCTTGCAGTATTAGTATTACTCTGCTCGCTCTCTCCCCTGCAGTATTAGCAGTACTCTGCTCGCTCTCTCCCTTGCAGTATTAGCAGTACTCTGCTCGCTCTCTCCCTTGCAATATTAGCATTACTCTGGTCGCTCTCTCCCTTGCAGTACTCTGCTCGCTCTCTCCCTTGCAGTATTAGTATTACTCTGCTCGCTCGCTCTCTCCCCTGCAGTATTAGCAGTACTCTGCTCACTCTCTCCCTTGCAGTATTAGCAGAACTCTGCTCGCTCTCTCCCTTGCAGTATTACCAGTACTCTGCTCGCTCTCTCCCTTGCAGTATTAGCATTACTCTGCTCGCTCTCTCCCTTGCAGTATTAGCAGTACTCTGCTCGCTCTCTCCCTTGCAGTATTAGCAGTACTCTGCTCGCTCTCTCCCTTGCTGTATTAGCAGTACTCTTCTCGTTGTCTCCCTTGTAGTATTAGCAGTACTCTGCTCGCTCTCTCCCTTGTAGTATTAGCAGTACTCTGCTCGCTCTCTCCCCTGCAGTATTAGCAGTACTCTGCTCGCTCTCTCCCCTGCAGTATTAGCAGTACTCTGCTCGCTCTCTCCCTTGCAGTACTCTGCTCGCTCTCTCCCTTGCAGTATTAGCAGTACTCTGCTCGCTCTCTCCCTTGCAGTATTAGCAGTACTCTGCTCGCTCTCTCCCTTGCAGTATTAGTATTACTCTGCTCGCTCTCTCCCTTGCAGTATTAGCAGTACTCTGCTCGCTCTCTCCCTTGCTTGCAGTATTAGCAGTACTCTGCTCGCTCTCTCCCCTGCAGTATTAGCATTACTCTGCTCGCTCTCTCCCTTGCAGTATTAGCAGTACTCTGCTCGCTCTCTCCCTTGCAGTATTAGCAGTACTCTGCTCGCTCTCTCCCTTGCAGTATTAGCAGTACTCTGCTCGCTCTCTCCCTTGTAGTATTAGCAGTACTCTGCTCGCTCTCTCCCTTGTAGTATTAGCAGTACTCTGCTCGCTCTCTCCCCTGCAGTATTAGCAGTACTCTGCTCGCTCTCTGCCCTGCAGTGTTAGCAGTACTTTGCTCGCTCTCTCCCTTGCAGTACTCTGCTCGCTCTCTCCCTTGCAGTATTAGCAGTACTCTGCGCTCTCTCCCTTGCAGTATTAGTAGTACTCTGCGCTCTCTCCCTTGCAGTATTAGTAGTACTCTGCTCGCTCTCTCCCTTGCAGTATTAGCATTACTCTGCTCGCTCTCTCCCTTGCAGTATTAGTAGTACTCTGCTCTCTCTCCCTTGCAGTATTAGCAGTACTCTGCGCTCTCTCCCTTGCAGTATTAGCAGTACTCTGCGCTCTCTCCCTTGCAGTATTAGCAGTACTCTGCTCTCTCTCCCTTGCAGTATTAGCAGTACTCTGCTCTCTCTCTCCCTTGCAGTATTAGCAGTTCTCTGCTCTCTCTCCCTTGCAGTATTAGCAGTACTCTGCTCGCTCTCTCCCTTGCAGTATTAGCAGTACTCTGCTCGCTCTCTCCCTTGCAGTATTAGCATTACTCTGCTCGCTCTCTCCCTTGCAGTATTAGCAGTACTCTGCTCGCTCTCTCCCTTGCAGTATTAGCAGTACTCTGCTCTCTCTCCCTTGCAGTATTAGCAGTACTCTGCTCGCTCTCCCTTGCAGTATTAGCAGTACTCTGCTCTCTCTCCCTTGCAGTATTAGCAGTACTCTGCTCTCTCTCCCTTGCAGTATTAGCAGTACTCTGCTCGCTCTCCCTTGCAGTATTAGCAGTACTCTGCTCTCTCTCCCTTGCAGTATTAGCAGTACTCTGCTCGCTCTCTCCCTTGCAGTATTAGTAGTACTCTGCGCTCTTCTCCCTTGCAGTATTAGCAGTACTCTGCTCTCTCTCCCTTGCAGTATTAGCAGTACTCTGCTCTCTCTCCCTTGCAGTATTAGTAGTACTCTGCTCTCTCTCCCTTGCAGTATTAGCAGTACTCTGCTCTCTCTCCCTTGCAGTATTAGCAGTACTCTGCTCGCTCTCTCCCTTGCAGTATTAGCAGTACTCTGCTCGCTCTCTCCCTTGCAGTATTAGTAGTACTCTGCTCGCTCTCTCCCTTGCAGTATTAGCAGTACTCTGCTCGCTCTCTCCCTTGCAGTATTAGCAGTACTCTGCTCTCTCTCCCTTGCAGTATTAGCAGTACTCTGCTCGCTCTCTGCCTTGCAGTATTAGCAGTACTTTGCTCTCTCTCCCTTGCAGTATTAGCAGTACTCTGCTCGCTCTCTCCCTTGCAGTATTAGTAGTACTCTGCTCGCTCTCTCCCTTGCAGTATTAGCAGTACCCTGCTCTCTCTCCCTTTCAGTATTAGCAGTACCCTGCTCTCTCTCCCTTGCAGTATTAGCAGTACTCTGCGCTCTCTCCCTTGCAGTATTAGTAGTACTCTGCTCTCTCTCCCTTGCAGTATTAGCAGTACTCTGCTCGCTCTCTCCCTTGCAGTATTAGCAGTACTCTGTGCTCTCTCCCTTGCAGTATTAGTAGTACTCTGCTCTCTCTCCCTTGCAGTATTAGCAGTACTCTGCTCGCTCTCACCCTTGCAGTACTCTGCTCGCTCTCTCCCTTGCAGTATTAGTATTACTCTGCTCGCTCTCTCCCCTGCAGTATTAGCAGTACTCTGCTCACTCTCTCCCTTGCAGTATTAGCATTACTCTGCTCGCTCTCTCCCTTGCAGTATTAGCAGTACTCTGCTCGCTCTCTCCCTTGCAGTATTACCAGTACTCTGCTCGCTCTCTCCCTTGCAGTATTAGCATTACTCTGCTCGCTCTCTCCCTTGCAGTATTAGCAGTACTCTGCTCGCTCTCTCCCTTGCAGTATTAGCAGTACTCTGCTCGCGCTCTCCCTTGCTGTATTAGCAGTACTCTTCTCGTTGTCTCCCTTGTAGTATTAGCAGTACTCTGCTCGCTCTCTCCCTTGTAGTATTAGCAGTACTCTGCTCGCTCTCTCCCCTGCAGTATTAGCAGTACTCTGCTCGCTCTCTCCCCTGCAGTATTAGCAGTACTCTGCTCGCTCTCTCCCTTGCAGTACTCTGCTCGCTCTCTCCCTTGTAGTATTAGCAGTACTCTGCTCGCTCTCTCCCTTGCAGTATTAGCAGTACTCTGCTCGCTCTCTCCCTTGCAGTATTAGTATTACTCTGCTCGCTCTCTCCCTTGCAGTATTAGCAGTACTCTGCTCGCTCTCTCCCTTGCTTGCAGTATTAGCAGTACTCTGCTCGCTCTCTCCCCTGCAGTATTAGCATTACTCTGCTCGCTCTCTCCCTTGCAGTATTAGCAGTACTCTGCTCGCTCTCTCCCTTGCAGTATTAGCAGTACTCTGCTCGCTCTCTCCCTTGCAGTATTAGCAGTACTCTGCTCGCTCTCTCCCTTGTAGTATTAGCAGTACTCTGCTCGCTCTCTCCCTTGTAGTATTAGCAGTACTCTGCTCGCTCTCTCCCCTGCAGTATTAGCAGTACTCTGCTCGCTCTCTGCCCTGCAGTGTTAGCAGTACTCTGCTCGCTCTCTCCCTTGCAGTACTCTGCTCGCTCTCTCCCTTGCAGTATTAGCAGTACTCTGCGCTCTCTCCCTTGCAGTATTAGTAGTACTCTGCACTCTCTCCCTTGCAGTATTAGTAGTACTCTGCGCTCTCTCCCTTGCAGTATTAGTAGTACTCTGCGCTCTCTCCCTTGCAGTATTAGCAGTACTCTGCTCGCTCTCTCCCTTGCAGTATTAGTATTACTCTGCTCGCTCTCTCCCTTGCAGTATTAGTAGTACTCTGCTCGCTCTCTCCCTTGCAGTATTAGCAGTACTCTGCTCGCTCTCTCCCTTGCAGTACTAGTAGTACTCTGCTCTCTCCCTTGCAGTATTAGCAGTACTCTGCTCGCTCTCCCTTGCAGTATTAGCAGTACTCTGCTCTCTCTCCCTTGCAGTATTAGCAGTACTCTGCTCGCTCTCCCTTGCAGTATTAGCAGTACTCTGCTCTCTCTCCCTTGCAGTATTAGCAGTACTCTGCTCGCTCTCTCCCTTGCAGTATTAGTAGTACTCTGCTCCCTCTCCCTTGCAGTATTAGCAGTACTCTGCTCTCTCTCCCTTGCAGTATTAGCAGTACTCTGCTCTCTCTCCCTTGCAGTATTAGCAGTACTCTGCTCTCTCTCCCTTGCAGTATTAGCAGTACTCTGCTCGCTCTCTGCCTTGCAGTATTAGCAGTACTTTGCTCTCTCTCCCTTGCAGTATTAGCAGTACTCTGCTCGCTCTCTCCCTTGCAGTATTAGTAGTACTCTGCTCGCTCTCTCCCTTGCAGTATTAGCAGTACTCTGCTCTCTCTCCCTTGCAGTATTAGCAGTACTCTGCTCTCTCCCTTGCAGTATTAGCAGTACTCTGCTCGCTCTCTCCCTTGCTGTATTAGCAATACCCTGCTCTCTCTCCCTTGCAGTATTAGCAGTACTCTGCTCTCTCTCCCTTGCAGTATTAGCAGTACCCTGCTCTCTCTCCCTTGCAGTATTAGCAGTACCCTGCTCTCTCTCCCTTGCAGTATTAGCAGTACTCTGCGCTCTCTCCCTTGCAGTATTAGTAGTACTCTGCTCTCTCTCCCTTGCAGTATTAGCAGTACTCTGCTCGCTCTCTCCCTTGCAGTATTAGCAGTACTCTGCGCTCTCTCCCTTGCAGTATTAGTAGTACTCTGCTCGCTCTCTCCCTTGCAGTATTAGTAGTACTCTGCTCGCTCTCTCCCTTGCAGTATTAGCAGTACCCTGCTCTCTCTCCCTTGCAGTATTAGCAGTACTCTGCTCTCTCTCCCTTGCAGTATTAGCAGTACCCTGCTCTCTCTCCCTTGCAGTATTAGCAGTACCCTGCGCTCTCTCCCTTGCAGTATTAGCAGTACTCTGCGCTCTCTCCCTTGCAGTATTAGTAGTACTCTGCGCTCTCTCCCTTGCTGTATTAGTAGTACTCTGCTCGCTCTCTCCCTTGCAGTATTAGCAGTACCCTGCTCTCTCTCCCTTGCAGTATTAGCAGTACTCTGCTCTCTCTCCCTTGCAGTATTAGCAGTACTCTGCTCTCTCTCCCTTGCAGTATTAGCAGTACTCTGCTCTCTCTCCCTTGCAGTATTAGCAGTACCCTGCTCTCTCTCCCTTGCAGTATTAGCAGTACTCTGCTCTCTCTCCCTTGCAGTATTAGCAGTACCCTGCTCTCTCTCCCTAGCAGTATTAGCAGTACCCTGCGCTCTCTCCCTTGCAGTATTAGCAGTACTCTGCGCTCTCTCCCTTGCAGTATTAGTAGTACTCTGCGCTCTCTCCCTTGCAGTATTAGTAGTACTCTGCTCGCTCTCTCCCTTGCAGTATTAGCAGTACCCTGCTCTCTCTCCCTTGCAGTATTAGTAGTACTCTGCTCTCTCTCCCTTGCAGTATTAGTAGTACTCTGCTCTCTCTCCCTTGCAGTATTAGCAGTACTCTGCTCTCTCTCCCTTGCAGTATTAGCAGTACCCTGCTCTCTCTCCCTTGCAGTATTAGTAGTACTCTGCTCTCTCTCCCTTGCAGTATTAGCATTACTCTTCTCTCTCTCCCTTGCAGTATTAACAGTACTCTGCTCTCTCTCCCTTGCAGTATTAGCAGTACTCTGCTCTCTCTCCCTTGCAGTATTAGCAGTGCTTTGCTCTCTCTCCCTTGCAGTATTAGCAGTACCCTGCTCTCTCTCCCTTGCAGTATTAGTAGTACTCTGCTCGCTCTCTCCCTTGCAGTATTAGCAGTACCCTGCTCTCTCTCCCTTGCAGTATTAGTAGTACTCTGCTCGCTCTCTCCCTTGCAGTATTAGCAGTACTCTGCTCGCTCTCTCCCTTGCAGTATTAGCATTACTCTGCTCGCTCTCTCCCCTGCAGTATTAGCATTACTCTGCTCGCTCTCTCCCCTGCAGTATTAGCAGTACTCTGCTCGCTCTCTCCCTTGCAGTATTAGCAGTACTCTGCTCGCTCTCTCCCTTGCAGTATTAGCATTACTCTGCTCGCTCTCTCCCTTGCAGTATTAGCAGTACTCTGCTCGCTCTCTCCCTTGCAGTATTAGCAGTACTCTGCTTGCGCTCTCCCTTGCAATATTAGCATTACTCTGCTCGCTCTCTCCCTTGCAGTATTAGTATTACTCTGCTCGCTCTCTCCCCTGCAGTATTAGCAGTACTCTGCTCGCTCTCCCTTGCAGTATTAGCAGTACTCTGCTCGCTCTTTCCCTTGCAGTATTAGCAGTACTCTGCTCGCTCTCTCCCTCCAGTATTACCAGTACTCTGCTCGCGCTCTCCCTTGCAGTATTAGCATTACTCTGCTCGCTCTCTCCCTTGCAGTATTAGCAGTACTCTGCTCGCTCTCTCCCTTGCAGTATTAGCAGTACTCTGCTCGCTCTCTCCCTTGCTGTATTAGCAGTACTCTGCTCGCTGTCTCCCTTGTAGTATTAGCAGTACTCTGCTCGCTCTCTCCCTTGTAGTATTAGCAGTACTCTGCTCGCTCTCTCCCCTGCAGTATTAGCAGTACTCTGCTCTCTCTCCCTTGCAGTATTAGCAGTGCTTTGCTCTCTCTCCCTTGCAGTATTAGCAGTACTCTGCTCTCTCTCCCTTGCAGTATTAGCAGTACTCTGCTCTCTCTCCCTTGCAGTATTAGCATTACTCTTCTCTCTCTCCCTTGCAGTATTAACAGTACTCTGCTCTCTCTCCCTTGCAGTATTAGCATTACTCTTCTCTCTCTCCCTTGCAGTATTAACAGTACTCTGCTCTCTCTCCCTTGCAGTATTAGCAGTACTCTGCTCTCTCTCCCTTGCAGTATTAGCAGTGCTTTGCTCTCTCTCCCTTGCAGTATTAGCAGTACCCTGCTCTCTCTCCCTTGCAGTATTAGTAGTACTCTGCTCGCTCTCTCCCTTGCAGTATTAGCAGTACCCTGCTCTCTCTCCCTTGCAGTATTAGTAGTACTCTGCTCGCTCTCTCCCTTGCAGTATTAGCAGTACTCTGCTCGCTCTCTCCCTTGCAGTATTAGCATTACTCTGCTCGCTCTCTCCCCTGCAGTATTAGCATTACTCTGCTCGCTCTCTCCCCTGCAGTATTAGCAGTACTCTGCTCGCTCTCTCCCTTGCAGTATTAGCAGTACTCTGCTCGCTCTCTCCCTTGCAGTATTAGCATTACTCTGCTCGCTCTCTCCCTTGCAGTATTAGCAGTACTCTGCTCGCTCTCTCCCTTGCAGTATTAGCAGTACTCTGCTTGCGCTCTCCCTTGCAATATTAGCATTACTCTGCTCGCTCTCTCCCTTGCAGTATTAGTATTACTCTGCTCGCTCTCTCCCCTGCAGTATTAGCAGTACTCTGCTCGCTCTCCCTTGCAGTATTAGCAGTACTCTGCTCGCTCTTTCCCTTGCAGTATTAGCAGTACTCTGCTCGCTCTCTCCCTCCAGTATTACCAGTACTCTGCTCGCGCTCTCCCTTGCAGTATTAGCATTACTCTGCTCGCTCTCTCCCTTGCAGTATTAGCAGTACTCTGCTCGCTCTCTCCCTTGCAGTATTAGCAGTACTCTGCTCGCTCTCTCCCTTGCTGTATTAGCAGTACTCTGCTCGCTGTCTCCCTTGTAGTATTAGCAGTACTCTGCTCGCTCTCTCCCTTGTAGTATTAGCAGTACTCTGCTCGCTCTCTCCCCTGCAGTATTAGCAGTACTCTGCTCGCTCTCTCCCCTGCAGTATTAGCAGTACTCTGCTCGCTCTCTCCCTTGCAGTACTCTGCTCGCTTTCTCCCTTGTAGTATTAGCAGTACTCTGCTCGCTCTCTCCCTTGCAGTAATAGCAGTACTCTGCTCGCTCTCTCCCTTGCAGTATTAGTATTACTCTGCTCGCTCTCTCCCTTGCAGTATTAGCAGTACTCTGCTCGCTCTCTCCCTTGCTTGCAGTATTAGCAGTACTCTGCTCGCTCTCTCCCCTGCAGTGTTAGCAGTACTTTGCTCGCTCTCTCCCTTGCAGTAATAGTATTACTCTGCTCGCTCTCTCCCCTGCAGTATTAGCAGTACTCTGCTCGCTCTCCCTTGCAGTATTAGCAGTACTCTGCTCGCTCTTTCCCTTGCAGTATTAGCAGTACTCTGCTCGCTCTCTCCCTCCAGTATTACCAGTACTCTGCTCGCGCTCTCCCTTGCAGTATTAGCATTACTCTGCTCGCTCTCTCCCTTGCAGTATTAGCAGTACTCTGCTCGCTCTCTCCCTTGCAGTATTAGCAGTACTCTGCTCGCTCTCTCCCTTGCTGTATTAGCAGTACTCTGCTCGCTGTCTCCCTTGTAGTATTAGCAGTACTCTGCTCGCTCTCTCCCTTGTAGTATTAGCAGTACTCTGCTCGCTCTCTCCCCTGCAGTATTAGCAGTACTCTGCTCGCTCTCTCCCCTGCAGTATTAGCAGTACTCTGCTCGCTCTCTCCCTTGCAGTACTCTGCTCGCTCTCTCCCTTGTAGTATTAGCAGTACTCTGCTCGCTCTCTCCCTTGCAGTATTAGCAGTACTCTGCTCGCTCTCTCCCTTGCAGTATTAGTATTACTCTACTCGCTCTCTCCCTTGCAGTATTAGCAGTACTCTGCTCGCTCTCTCCCTTGCTTGCAGTATTAGCAGTACTCTGCTCGCTCTCTCCCCTGCAGTGTTAGCAGTACTCTGCTCGCTCTCTCCCTTGCAGTACTCTGCTCGCTCTCTCCCTTACAGTATTAGCAGTACTCTGCGCTCTCTCCCTTGCAGTATTAGTAGTACTCTGCACTCTCTCCCTTGCAGTATTAGTAGTACTCTGCTCGCTCTCTCCCTTGCAGTATTAGCATTACTCTGCTCGCTCTCTCCCTTGCAGTATTAGTAGTACTCTGCTCTTTCTCCCTTGCAGTATTAGCAGAACTCTGCTCGCTCTCTCCCTTGCAGTATTAGCAGTACTCTGCGCTCTCTCCCTTGCAGTATTAGCAGTACTCTGCGCTCTCTCCCTTGCAGTATTAGCAGTACTCTGCTCTCTCTCCCTTGCAGTATTAGCAGCACTCTGCTCTCTCTCCCTTGCAGTATTAGCAGTTCTCTGCTCTCTCTCCCTTGCAGTATTAGCAGTACTCTGCTCGCTCTCTCCCTTGCAGTACTAGTAGTACTCTGCTCTCTCTCCCTTGCAGTATTAGCAGTACTCTGCTCGCTCTCCCTTGCAGTATTAGCAGTACTCTGCTCTCTCTCCCTTGCAGTATTAGCAGTACCCTGCTCTCTCTCCCTTGCAGTATTAGCAGTACCCTGCTCTCTCTCCCTTGCAGTATTAGCAGTACCCTGCTCTCTCCCTTGCAGTATTAGCAGTACCCTGCGCTCTCTCCCTTGCAGTATTAGCAGTACTCTGCGCTCTCTCCCTTGCAGTATTAGTAGTACTCTGCGCTCTCTCCCTTGCAGTATTAGTAGTACTCTGCTCGCTCTCTCCCTTGCAGTATTAGCAGTACCCTGCTCTCTCTCCCTTGCAGTATTAGTAGTACTCTGCTCTCTCCCTTGCAGTATTAGCAGTACTCTGCTCTCTCTCCCTTGCAGTATTAGCAGTACCCTGCTCTCTCTCCCTTGCAGTATTAGTAGTACTCTGCTCTCTCTCCCTTGCAGTATTAGCAGTACTCTGCTCTCTCTCCCTTGCAGTATTAACAGTACTCTGCTCTCTCTCCCTTGCAGTATTAGCAGTACTCTGCTCTCTCTCCCTTGCAGTATTAGCAGTGCTTTGCTCTCTCTCCCTTGCAGTATTAGCAGTACCCTGCTCTCTCTCCCTTGCAGTATTAGTAGTACTCTGCTCGCTCTCTCCCTTGCAGTATTAGCAGTACCCTGCTCTCTCTCCCTTGCAGTATTAGTAGTACTCTGCTCGCTCTCTCCCTTGCAGTATTAGCAGTACTCTGCTCGCTCTCTCCCTTGCAGTATTAGCATTACTCTGCTCGCTCTCTCCCCTGCAGTATTAGCATTACTCTGCTCGCTCTCTCCCCTGCAGTATTAGCATTACTCTGCTCGCTCTCTCCCCTGCAGTATTAGCAGTACTCTGCTCGCTCTCTCCCTTGCAGTATTAGCAGTACTCTGCTCGCTCTCTCCCTTGCAGTATTAGCATTACTCTGCTCGCTCTCTCCCTTGCAGTATTAGCAGTACTCTGCTCGCTCTCTCCCTTGCAGTATTAGCAGTACTCTGCTTGCGCTCTCCCTTGCAATATTAGCATTACTCTGCTCGCTCTCTCCCTTGCAGTACTCTGCTCGCTCTCTCCCTTGCAGTATTAGTATTACTCTGCTCGCTCTCTCCCCTGCAGTATTAGCAGTACTCTGCTCGCTCTCCCTTGCAGTATTAGCAGTACTCTGCTCGCTCTTTCCCTTGCAGTATTAGCAGTACTCTGCTCGCTCTCTCCCTCCAGTATTACCAGTACTCTGCTTGCTCTCTCCCTTGCAGTATTAGCATTACTCTGCTCGCTCTCTCCCTTGCAGTATTAGCAGTACTCTGCTCGCTCTCTCCCTTGCAGTATTAGCAGTACTCTGCTCGCTCTCTCCCTTGCTGTATTAGCAGTACTCTGCTCGCTGTCTCCCTTGTAGTATTAGCAGTACTCTGCTCGCTCTCTCCCTTGTAGTATTAGCAGTACTCTGCTCGCTCTCTCCCCTGCAGTATTAGCAGTACTCTGCTCGCTCTCTCCCCTGCAGTATTCGCAGTACTCTGCTCGCTCTCTCCCTTGCAGTACTCTGCTCGCTCTCTCCCTTGTAGTATTAGCAGTACTCTGCTCGCTCTCTCCCTTGCAGTATTAGCAGTACTCTGCTCGCTCTCTCCCTTGCAGTATTAGTATTACTCTGCTCGCTCTCTCCCTTGCAGTATTAGCAGTACTCTGCTCGCTCTCTCCCTTGCTTGCAGTATTAGCAGTACTCTGCTCGCTCTCTCCCCTGCAGTATTAGCATTACTCTGCTCGCTCTCTCCCTTGCAGTATTAGCAGTACTCTGCTCGCTCTCTCCCTTGCAGTATTAGCAGTACTCTGCTCGCTCTCTCCCTTGCAGTATTAGCAGTACTCTGCTCGCTCTCTCCCTTGTAGTATTAGCAGTACTCTGCTCGCTCTCTCCCTTGTAGTATTAGCAGTACTCTGCTCGCTCTCTCCCCTGCAGTATTAGCAGTACTCTGCTCGCTCTCTCCCCTGCAGTGTTAGCAGTACTTTGCTCGCTCTCTCCCTTGCAGTACTCTGCTCGCTCTCTCCCTCTCTCCCTTACAGTGTTAGCAGTACTCTGCGCTCTCTCCCTTGCGGTATTAGTAGTACTCTGCACTCTCTCCCTTGCAGTATTAGTAGTACTCTGCTCGCTCTCTCCCTTGCAGTATTAGCATTACTCTGCTCGCTCTCTCCCTTGCAGTATTAGTAGTACTCTGCTCTCTCTCCCTTGCAGTATTAGCAGTACTCTGCTCGCTCTCTCCCTTGCAGTATTAGCAGTACTCTGCGCTCTCTCCCTTGCAGTATTAGCAGTACTCTGCGCTCTCTCCCTTGCAGTATTAGCAGTACTCTGCTCTCTCTCCCTTGCAGTATTAGCAGTACTCTGCTCTCTCTCCCTTGCAGTATTAGCAGTACTCTGCTCTCTCTCCCTTGCAGTATTAGCAGTTCTCTGCTCTCTCTCCCTTGCAGTATTAGCAGTACTCTGCTCGCTCTCTCCCTTGCAGTACTAGTAGTACTCTGCTCTCTCTCCCTTGCAGTATTAGCAGTACTCTGCTCGCTCTCCCTTGCAGTATTAGCAGTACTCTGCTCTCTCTCCCTTGCAGTATTAGCAGTACTCTGCTCGCTCTCCCTTGCAGTATTAGCAGTACTCTGCTCGCTCTCCCTTGCAGTATTAGCAGTACTCTGCTCGCTCTCTCCCTTGCAGTATTAGTAGTACTCTGCGCGCTTCTCCCTTGCAGTATTAGCAGTACTCTGCTCGCTCTCCCTTGCAGTATTAGCAGTACTCTGCTCGCTCTCTCCCTTGCTGTATTAGCAGTACTCTGCTCTCTCTCCCTTGCAGTATTAGCAGTACTCTGCTCGCTCTCTCCCTTGCAGTATTAGCAGTACTCTGCTCGCTCTCTCCCTTGCAGTATTAGTAGTACTCTGCTCCCTCTCCCTTGCAGTATTAGCAGTACTCTGCTCTCTCTCCCTTGCAGTATTAGCAGTACTCTGCTCTCTCTCCCTTGCAGTATTAGCAGTACTCTGCTCTCTCTCCCTTGCAGTATTAGCAGTACTCTGCTCGCTCTCTCCCTTGCAGTATTAGTAGTACTCTGCGCGCTTCTCCCTTGCAGTATTAGCAGTACTCTGCTCTCTCTCCCTTGCAGTATTAGCAGTACTCTGCTCGCTCTCTCCCTTGCAGTATTAGCAGTACTTTGCTCTCTCTCCCTTGCAGTATTAGCAGTACTCTGCTCGCTCTCTCCCTTGCAGTATTAGTAGTACTCTGCTCGCTCTCTCCCTTGCAGTATTAGCAGTACTCTGCTCTCTCTCCCTTGCAGTATTAGCAGTACCCTGCTCTCTCTCCCTTGCAGTATTAGCAGTACCCTGCTCTCTCTCCCTTGCAGTATTAACAGTACTCTGCGCTCTCTCCCTTGCAGTATTAGTAGTACTCTGCTCTCTCTCCCTTGCAGTATTAGCAGTACTCTGCTCGCTCTCTCCCTTGCAGTATTAGCAGTACTCTGCGCTCTCTCCCTTGCAGTATTAGTAGTACTCTGCGCTCTCTCCCTTGCAGTATTAGTAGTACTCTGCGCTCTCTCCCTTGCAGTATTAGTAGTACTCTGCTCGCTCTCTCCCTTGCAGTATTAGCAGTACCCTGCTCTCTCTCCCTTGCAGTATTAGCAGTACTCTGCTCTCTCTCCCTTGCAGTATTAGCAGTACCCTGCTCTCTCTCCCTTGCAGTATTAGCAGTACCCTGCGCTCTCTCCCTTGCAGTATTAGCAGTACTCTGCGCTCTCTCCCTTGCAGTATTAGTAGTACTCTGCGCTCTCTCCCTTGCAGTATTAGTAGTACTCTGCTCGCTCTCTCCCTTGCAGTATTAGCAGTACCCTGCTCTCTCTCCCTTGCAGTATTAGCAGTACTCTGCTCTCTCTCCCTTGCAGTATTAGCAGTACTCTGCTCTCTCTCCCTTGCAGTATTAGCAGTACTCTGCTCTCTCTCCCTTGCAGTATTAGCAGTACCCTGCTCTCTCTCCCTTGCAGTATTAGCAGTACTCTGCTCTCTCTCCCTTGCAGTATTAGCAGTACTCTGCTCTCTCTCCCTTGCAGTATTAGCAGTACCCTGCTCTCTCTCCCTTGCAGTATTAGCAGTATTCTGCTCTCTCTCCCTTGCAGTATTAGCAGTACCCTGCTCTCTCTCCCTTGCAGTATTAGCAGTACCCTGCGCTCTCTCCCTTGCAGTATTAGCAGTACTCTGCTCGCTCTCTCCCTTGCAGTATTAGCAGTACTCTGCTCGCTCTCTCCCTTGCAGTATTAGTAGTACTCTGCTCCCTCTCCCTTGCAGTATTAGCAGTACTCTGCTCTCTCTCCCTTGCAGTATTAGCAGTACTCTGCTCTCTCTCCCTTGCAGTATTAGCAGTACTCTGCTCTCTCTCCCTTGCAGTATTAGCAGTACTCTGCTCGCTCTCTCCCTTGCAGTATTAGTAGTACTCTGCGCGCTTCTCCCTTGCAGTATTAGCAGTACTCTGCTCTCTCTCCCTTGCAGTATTAGCAGTACTCTGCTCGCTCTCTCCCTTGCAGTATTAGCAGTACTTTGCTCTCTCTCCCTTGCAGTATTAGCAGTACTCTGCTCGCTCTCTCCCTTGCAGTATTAGTAGTACTCTGCTCGCTCTCTCCCTTGCAGTATTAGCAGTACTCTGCTCTCTCTCCCTTGCAGTATTAGCAGTACCCTGCTCTCTCTCCCTTGCAGTATTAGCAGTACCCTGCTCTCTCTCCCTTGCAGTATTAACAGTACTCTGCGCTCTCTCCCTTGCAGTATTAGTAGTACTCTGCTCTCTCTCCCTTGCAGTATTAGCAGTACTCTGCTCGCTCTCTCCCTTGCAGTATTAGCAGTACTCTGCGCTCTCTCCCTTGCAGTATTAGTAGTACTCTGCGCTCTCTCCCTTGCAGTATTAGTAGTACTCTGCGCTCTCTCCCTTGCAGTATTAGTAGTACTCTGCTCGCTCTCTCCCTTGCAGTATTAGCAGTACCCTGCTCTCTCTCCCTTGCAGTATTAGCAGTACTCTGCTCTCTCTCCCTTGCAGTATTAGCAGTACCCTGCTCTCTCTCCCTTGCAGTATTAGCAGTACCCTGCGCTCTCTCCCTTGCAGTATTAGCAGTACTCTGCTCTCTCTCCCTTGCAGTATTAGTAGTACTCTGCGCTCTCTCCCTTGCAGTATTAGTAGTACTCTGCTCGCTCTCTCCCTTGCAGTATTAGCAGTACCCTGCTCTCTCTCCCTTGCAGTATTAGCAGTACTCTGCTCTCTCTCCCTTGCAGTATTAGCAGTACTCTGCTCTCTCTCCCTTGCAGTATTAGCAGTACTCTGCTCTCTCTCCCTTGCAGTATTAGCAGTACCCTGCTCTCTCTCCCTTGCAGTATTAGCAGTACTCTGCTCTCTCTCCCTTGCAGTATTAGCAGTACTCTGCTCTCTCTCCCTTGCAGTATTAGCAGTACCCTGCTCTCTCTCCCTTGCAGTATTAGCAGTACTCTGCTCTCTCTCCCTTGCAGTATTAGCAGTACCCTGCTCTCTCTCCCTTGCAGTATTAGCAGTACCCTGCGCTCTCTCCCTTGCAGTATTAGCAGTACTCTGCGCTCTCTCCCTTGCAGTATTAGTAGTACTCTGCGCTCTCTCCCTTGCAGTATTAGTAGTACTCTGCTCGCGCTCTCCCTTGCAGTATTAGCAGTACCCTGCTCTCTCTCCCTTGCAGTATTAGTAGTACTCTGCTCTCTCTCCCTTGCAGTATTAGCAGTACTCTGCTCTCTCTCCCTTGCAGTATTAGCAGTACCCTGCTCTCTCTCCCTTGCAGTATTAGTAGTACTCTGCTCTCTCTCCCTTGCAGTATTAGCAGTACTCTGCTCTCTCTCCCTTGCAGTATTAGCAGTACTCTGCTCTCTCTCCCTTGCAGTATTAGCAGTACTCTGCTCTCTCTCCCTTGCAGTATTAGCAGTGCTTTGCTCTCTCTCCCTTGCAGTATTAGCAGTGCTTTGCTCTCTCTCCCTTGCAGTATTAGCAGTACCCTGCTCTCTCTCCCTTGCAGTATTAGTAGTACTCTGCTCGCTCTCTCCCTTGCAGTATTAGCAGTACCCTGCTCTCTCTCCCTTGCAGTATTAGTAGTACTCTGCTCTCTCTCCCTTGCAGTATTAGTAGTACTCTGCTCTCTCTCCCTTGCAGTATTAGCAGTACTCTGCTCGCTCTCTCCCTTGCAGTATTAGCAGTACCCTGCTCTCTCTCCCTTGCAGTATTAGTAGTACTCTGCTCTCTCTCCCTTGCAGTATTAGTAGTACTCTGCTCTCTCTCCCTTGCAGTATTAGCAGTACTCTGCTCGCTCTCTCCCTTGCAGTATTAGCAGTACCCTGCTCTCTCTCCCTTGCAGTATTAGTAGTACTCTGCTCTCTCTCCCTTGCAGTATTAGCAGTACTCTGCTCTCTCTCCCTTGCAGTATTAGCAGTACCCTGCTCTCTCTCCCTTGCAGTATTAGTAGTACCCTGCTCTCTCTCCCTTGCAGTATTAGCAGTACTCTGCTCGCTCTCTCCCTTGCAGTATTAGTAGTACTCTGCGCTCTTCTCCCTTGCCGTATTAGCAGTACTCTGCTCTCTCTCCCTTGCAGTATTAGCAGTACTCTGCTCGCTCTCTCCCTTGCTGTATTAGCAGTACTCTGCTCTCTCTCCCTTGCAGTATTAGCAGTACTCTGCTCGCTCTCTCCCTTGCAGTATTAGCAGTACTCTGCTCGCTCTCTCCCTTGCAGTATTAGTAGTACTCTGCTCCCTCTCCCTTGCAGTATTAGCAGTACTCTGCTCTCTCTCCCTTGCAGTATTAGCAGTACTCTGCTCTCTCTCCCTTGCAGTATTAGCAGTACTCTGCTCTCTCTCCCTTGCAGTATTAGCAGTACTCTGCTCTCTCTCCCTTGCAGTATTAGTAGTACTCTGCGCTCTCTCCCTTGCAGTATTAGTAGTACTCTGCTCGCTCTCTCCCTTGCAGTATTAGCAGTACCCTGCTCTCTCTCCCTTGCAGTATTAGTAGTACTCTGCTCTCTCTCCCTTGCAGTATTAGCAGTACTCTGCTCTCTCTCCCTTGCAGTATTAGCAGTACCCTGCTCTCTCTCCCTTGCAGTATTAGTAGTACTCTGCTCTCTCTCCCTTGCAGTATTAGCAGTACTCTGCTCTCTCTCCCTTGCAGTATTAGCAGTACTCTGCTCTCTCTCCCTTGCAGTATTAGCAGTACTCTGCTCTCTCTCCCTTGCAGTATTAGCAGTGCTTTGCTCTCTCTCCCTTGCAGTATTAGCAGTGCTTTGCTCTCTCTCCCTTGCAGTATTAGCAGTACCCTGCTCTCTCTCCCTTGCAGTATTAGTAGTACTCTGCTCGCTCTCTCCCTTGCAGTATTAGCAGTACCCTGCTCTCTCTCCCTTGCAGTATTAGTAGTACTCTGCTCTCTCTCCCTTGCAGTATTAGTAGTAATCTGCTCTCTCTCCCTTGCAGTATTAGCAGTACTCTGCTCGCTCTCTCCCTTGCAGTATTAGCAGTACCCTGCTCTCTCTCCCTTGCAGTATTAGTAGTACTCTGCTCTCTCTCCCTTGCAGTATTAGTAGTACTCTGCTCTCTCTCCCTTGCAGTATTAGCAGTACTCTGCTCGCTCTCTCCCTTGCAGTATTAGCAGTACCCTGCTCTCTCTCCCTTGCAGTATTAGTAGTACTCTGCTCTCTCTCCCTTGCAGTATTAGCAGTACTCTGCTCTCTCTCCCTTGCAGTATTAGCAGTACCCTGCTCTCTCTCCCTTGCAGTATTAGTAGTACCCTGCTCTCTCTCCCTTGCAGTATTAGCAGTACTCTGCTCGCTCTCTCCCTTGCAGTATTAGTAGTACTCTGCGCTCTTCTCCCTTGCAGTATTAGCAGTACTCTGCTCTCTCTCCCTTGCAGTATTAGCAGTACTCTGCTCGCTCTCTCCCTTGCTGTATTAGCAGTACTCTGCTCTCTCTCCCTTGCAGTATTAGCAGTACTCTGCTCGCTCTCTCCCTTGCAGTATTAGCAGTACTCTGCTCGCTCTCTCCCTTGCAGTATTAGTAGTACTCTGCTCCCTCTCCCTTGCAGTATTAGCAGTACTCTGCTCTCTCTCCCTTGCAGTATTAGCAGTACTCTGCTCTCTCTCCCTTGCAGTATTAGCAGTACTCTGCTCTCTCTCCCTTGCAGTATTAGCAGTACTCTGCTCTCTCTCCCTTGCAGTATTAGCAGTACTCTGCTCTCTCTCCCTTGCAGTATTAGCAGTACTCTGCTCGCTCTCTCCCTTGCAGTATTAGCAGTACTCTGCTCTCTCTCCCTTGCTGTATTAGCAATACCCTGCTCTCTCTCCCTTGCAGTATTAGCAGTACCCTGCTCTCTCTCCCTTGCAGTATTAGCAGTACTCTGCTCTCTCTCCCTTGCAGTATTAGCAGTACTCTGCTCGCTCTCTCCCTTGCTGTATTAGCAGTACTCTGCTCTCTCTCCCTTGCAGTATTAGCAGTACTCTGCTCGCTCTCTCCCTTGCAGTATTAGCAGTACTCTGCTCTCTCTCCCTTGCAGTATTAGCAGTACCCTGCTCTCTCTCCCTTGCAGTATTAGCAGTACCCTGCGCTCTCTCCCTTGCAGTATTAGCAGTACTCTGCTCTCTCTCCCTTGCAGTATTAGTAGTACTCTGCGCTCTCTCCCTTGCAGTATTAGTAGTACTCTGCTCGCTCTCTCCCTTGCAGTATTAGCAGTACCCTGCTCTCTCTCCCTTGCAGTATTAGCAGTACTCTGCTCTCTCTCCCTTGCAGTATTAGCAGTACTCTGCTCTCTCTCCCTTGCAGTATTAGCAGTACTCTGCTCTCTCTCCCTTGCAGTATTAGCAGTACCCTGCTCTCTCTCCCTTGCAGTATTAGCAGTACTCTGCTCTCTCTCCCTTGCAGTATTAGCAGTACTCTGCTCTCTCTCCCTTGCAGTATTAGCAGTACCCTGCTCTCTCTCCCTTGCAGTATTAGCAGTACTCTGCTCTCTCTCCCTTGCAGTATTAGCAGTACCCTGCTCTCTCTCCCTTGCAGTATTAGCAGTACCCTGCGCTCTCTCCCTTGCAGTATTAGCAGTACTCTGCGCTCTCTCCCTTGCAGTATTAGTAGTACTCTGCGCTCTCTCCCTTGCAGTATTAGTAGTACTCTGCTCGCGCTCTCCCTTGCAGTATTAGCTGTACCCTGCTCTCTCTCCCTTGCAGTATTAGTAGTACTCTGCTCTCTCTCCCTTGCAGTATTAGCAGTACTCTGCTCTCTCTCCCTTGCAGTATTAGCAGTACCCTGCTCTCTCTCCCTTGCAGTATTAGTAGTACTCTGCTCTCTCTCCCTTGCAGTATTAGCAGTACTCTGCTCTCTCTCCCTTGCAGTATTAGCAGTACTCTGCTCTCTCTCCCTTGCAGTATTAGCAGTACTCTGCTCTCTCTCCCTTGCAGTATTAGCAGTGCTTTGCTCTCTCTCCCTTGCAGTATTAGCAGTGCTTTGCTCTCTCTCCCTTGCAGTATTAGCAGTACCCTGCTCTCTCTCCCTTGCAGTATTAGTAGTACTCTGCTCGCTCTCTCCCTTGCAGTATTAGCAGTACCCTGCTCTCTCTCCCTTGCAGTATTAGTAGTACTCTGCTCTCTCTCCCTTGCAGTATTAGTAGTACTCTGCTCTCTCTCCCTTGCAGTATTAGCAGTACTCTGCTCGCTCTCTCCCTTGCAGTATTAGCAGTACCCTGCTCTCTCTCCCTTGCAGTATTAGTAGTACTCTGCTCTCTCTCCCTTGCAGTATTAGTAGTACTCTGCTCTCTCTCCCTTGCAGTATTAGCAGTACTCTGCTCGCTCTCTCCCTTGCAGTATTAGCAGTACCCTGCTCTCTCTCCCTTGCAGTATTAGTAGTACTCTGCTCTCTCTCCCTTGCAGTATTAGCAGTACTCTGCTCTCTCTCCCTTGCAGTATTAGCAGTACCCTGCTCTCTCTCCCTTGCAGTATTAGTAGTACCCTGCTCTCTCTCCCTTGCAGTATTAGCAGTACTCTGCTCGCTCTCTCCCTTGCAGTATTAGTAGTACTCTGCGCTCTTCTCCCTTGCAGTATTAGCAGTACTCTGCTCTCTCTCCCTTGCAGTATTAGCAGTACTCTGCTCGCTCTCTCCCTTGCTGTATTAGCAGTACTCTGCTCTCTCTCCCTTGCAGTATTAGCAGTACTCTGCTCGCTCTCTCCCTTGCAGTATTAGCAGTACTCTGCTCGCTCTCTCCCTTGCAGTATTAGTAGTACTCTGCTCCCTCTCCCTTGCAGTATTAGCAGTACTCTGCTCTCTCTCCCTTGCAGTATTAGCAGTACTCTGCTCTCTCTCCCTTGCAGTATTAGCAGTACTCTGCTCTCTCTCCCTTGCAGTATTAGCAGTACTCTGCTCTCTCTCCCTTGCACTGCTCTCTCTCCCTTGCAGTATTAGTAGTACTCTGCTCTCTCTCCCTTGCAGTATTAGCAGTACTCTGCTCTCTCTCCCTTGCAGTATTAGCAGTACCCTGCTCTCTCTCCCTTGCAGTATTAGTAGTACTCTGCTCTCTCTCCCTTGCAGTATTAGCAGTACTCTGCTCTCTCTCCCTTGCAGTATTAGCAGTACTCTGCTCTCTCTCCCTTGCAGTATTAGCAGTACTCTGCTCTCTCTCCCTTGCAGTATTAGCAGTGCTTTGCTCTCTCTCCCTTGCAGTATTAGCAGTGCTTTGCTCTCTCTCCCTTGCAGTATTAGCAGTACCCTGCTCTCTCTCCCTTGCAGTATTAGTAGTACTCTGCTCGCTCTCTCCCTTGCAGTATTAGCAGTACCCTGCTCTCTCTCCCTTGCAGTATTAGTAGTACTCTGCTCTCTCTCCCTTGCAGTATTAGTAGTAATCTGCTCTCTCTCCCTTGCAGTATTAGCAGTACTCTGCTCGCTCTCTCCCTTGCAGTATTAGCAGTACCCTGCTCTCTCTCCCTTGCAGTATTAGTAGTACTCTGCTCTCTCTCCCTTGCAGTATTAGTAGTACTCTGCTCTCTCTCCCTTGCAGTATTAGCAGTACTCTGCTCGCTCTCTCCCTTGCAGTATTAGCAGTACCCTGCTCTCTCTCCCTTGCAGTATTAGTAGTACTCTGCTCTCTCTCCCTTGCAGTATTAGCAGTACTCTGCTCTCTCTCCCTTGCAGTATTAGCAGTACCCTGCTCTCTCTCCCTTGCAGTATTAGTAGTACCCTGCTCTCTCTCCCTTGCAGTATTAGCAGTACTCTGCTCGCTCTCTCCCTTGCAGTATTAGTAGTACTCTGCGCTCTTCTCCCTTGCAGTATTAGCAGTACTCTGCTCTCTCTCCCTTGCAGTATTAGCAGTACTCTGCTCGCTCTCTCCCTTGCTGTATTAGCAGTACTCTGCTCTCTCTCCCTTGCAGTATTAGCAGTACTCTGCTCGCTCTCTCCCTTGCAGTATTAGCAGTACTCTGCTCGCTCTCTCCCTTGCAGTATTAGTAGTACTCTGCTCCCTCTCCCTTGCAGTATTAGCAGTACTCTGCTCTCTCTCCCTTGCAGTATTAGCAGTACTCTGCTCTCTCTCCCTTGCAGTATTAGCAGTACTCTGCTCTCTCTCCCTTGCAGTATTAGCAGTACTCTGCTCTCTCTCCCTTGCAGTATTAGCAGTACTCTGCTCTCTCTCCCTTGCAGTATTAGCAGTACTCTGCTCGCTCTCTCCCTTGCAGTATTAGCAGTACTCTGCTCTCTCTCCCTTGCTGTATTAGCAATACCCTGCTCTCTCTCCCTTGCAGTATTAGCAGTACCCTGCTCTCTCTCCCTTGCAGTATTAGCAGTACTCTGCTCTCTCTCCCTTGCAGTATTAGCAGTACCCTGCTCTCTCTGCCTTGCAGTATTAGCAGTACTTTGCTCTCTCTCCCTTGCAGTATTAGCAGTACTCTGCTCGCTCTCTCCCTTGCAGTATTAGTAGTACTCTGCTCGCTCTCTCCCTTGCAGTATTAGCAGTACTCTGCTCTCTCTCCCTTGCTGTATTAGCAATACCCTGCTCTCTCTCCCTTGCAGTATTAGCAGTACCCTGCTCTCTCTCCCTTGCAGTATTAGCAGTACTTTGCTCTCTCTCCCTTGCAGTATTAGCAGTACCCTGCTCTCTCTCCCTTGCAGTATTAGCAGTACTCTGCTCTCTCTCCCTTGCAGTATTAGCAGTACTCTGCTCTCTCTCCCTTGCAGTATTAGCAGTGCTTTGCTCTCTCTCCCTTGCAGTATTAGCAGTACTCTGCTCTCTCTCCCTTGCAGTATTAGCAGTACCCTGCGCTCTCTCCCTTGCAGTATTAGTAGTACTCTGCTCCCTCTCCCTTGCAGTATTAGCAGTACTCTGCTCTCTCTCCCTTGCAGTATTAGCAGTACTCTGCTCTCTCTCCCTTGCAGTATTAGCAGTACTCTGCTCTCTCTCCCTTGCAGTATTAGCAGTACTCTGCTCTCTCTCCCTTGCAGTATTAGCAGTACTCTGCTCTCTCTCCCTTGCAGTATTAGCAGTACTCTGCTCGCTCTCTCCCTTGCAGTATTAGCAGTACTCTGCTCTCTCTCCCTTGCTGTATTAGCAATACCCTGCTCTCTCTCCCTTGCAGTATTAGCAGTACCCTGCTCTCTCTCCCTTGCAGTATTAGCAGTACTCTGCTCTCTCTCCCTTGCAGTATTAGCAGTACCCTGCTCTCTCTGCCTTGCAGTATTAGCAGTACTTTGCTCTCTCTCCCTTGCAGTATTAGCAGTACTCTGCTCGCTCTCTCCCTTGCAGTATTAGTAGTACTCTGCTCGCTCTCTCCCTTGCAGTATTAGCAGTACTCTGCTCTCTCTCCCTTGCTGTATTAGCAATACCCTGCTCTCTCTCCCTTGCAGTATTAGCAGTACCCTGCTCTCTCTCCCTTGCAGTATTAGCAGTACTTTGCTCTCTCTCCCTTGCAGTATTAGCAGTACCCTGCTCTCTCTCCCTTGCAGTATTAGCAGTACTCTGCTCTCTCTCCCTTGCAGTATTAGCAGTACTCTGCTCTCTCTCCCTTGCAGTATTAGCAGTGCTTTGCTCTCTCTCCCTTGCAGTATTAGCAGTACTCTGCTCTCTCTCCCTTGCAGTATTAGCAGTACTCTGCTCTCTCTCCCTTGCAGTATTAGCAGTACTCTGCTCTCTCTCCCTTGCAGTATTAGCAGTACTCTGCTCTCTCTCCCTTGCAGTATTAGCAGTACTCTGCTCTCTCTCCCTTGCAGTATTAGCAGTACTCTGCTCGCTCTCTCCCTTGCAGTATTAGCAGTACTCTGCTCTCTCTCCCTTGCTGTATTAGCAATACCCTGCTCTCTCTCCCTTGCAGTATTAGCAGTACCCTGCTCTCTCTCCCTTGCAGTATTAGCAGTACTCTGCTCTCTCTCCCTTGCAGTATTAGCAGTACCCTGCTCTCTCTGCCTTGCAGTATTAGCAGTACTTTGCTCTCTCTCCCTTGCAGTATTAGCAGTACTCTGCTCGCTCTCTCCCTTGCAGTATTAGTAGTACTCTGCTCGCTCTCTCCGTTGCAGTATTAGCAGTACTCTGCTCTCTCTCCCTTGCTGTATTAGCAATACCCTGCTCTCTCTCCCTTGCAGTATTAGCAGTACCCTGCTCTCTCTCCCTTGCAGTATTAGCAGTACTTTGCTCTCTCTCCCTTGCAGTATTAGCAGTACCCTGCTCTCTCTCCCTTGCAGTATTAGCAGTACTCTGCTCTCTCTCCCTTGCAGTATTAGCAGTACTCTGCTCTCTCTCCCTTGCAGTATTAGCAGTACTCTGCTCTCTCTCCCTTGCAGTATTAGCAGTGCTTTGCTCTCTCTCCCTTGCAGTATTAGCAGTACTCTGCTCTCTCTCCCTTGCAGTATTAGCAGTGCTTTGCTCTCTCTCCCTTGCAGTATTAGCAGTACTCTGCTCTCTCTCCCTTGCTGTATTAGCAATACCCTGCTCTCTCTCCCTTGCAGTATTAGCAGTACCCTGCTCTCTCTCCCTTGCAGTATTAGCAGTACTCTGCTCTCTCTCCCTTGCAGTATTAGCAGTACCCTGCTCTCTCTGCCTTGCAGTATTAGCAGTACTTTGCTCTCTCTCCCTTGCAGTATTAGCAGTACTCTGCTCGCTCTCTCCCTTGCAGTATTAGTAGTACTCTGCTCGCTCTCTCCGTTGCAGTATTAGCAGTACTCTGCTCTCTCTCCCTTGCTGTATTAGCAATACCCTGCTCTCTCTCCCTTGCAGTATTAGCAGTACCCTGCTCTCTCTCCCTTGCAGTATTAGCAGTACTTTGCTCTCTCTCCCTTGCAGTATTAGCAGTACCCTGCTCTCTCTCCCTTGCAGTATTAGCAGTACTCTGCTCTCTCTCCCTTGCAGTATTAGCAGTACTCTGCTCTCTCTCCCTTGCAGTATTAGCAGTACTCTGCTCTCTCTCCCTTGCAGTATTAGCAGTGCTTTGCTCTCTCTCCCTTGCAGTATTAGCAGTACTCTGCTCTCTCTCCCTTGCAGTATTAGCAGTACCCTGCGCTCTCTTGCTGCCCAAGGTTTGGGATGTCCCATTTTGTATGAGCTGATTGAGGTGAGTCATTTACAATAGGACTCCAGATTGTGTGTGTGTGTGTGTGTGACTCCCGTCGCTGGGGGTGGGGTGAGGGGCCCCCCGGTCCCTGGGGGTGGGGTGAGGGCCCCCCTGTTCCTGGGGGTGGGGTGAGGGCTCCCCTGTCCCTGGGGGTGGGGTGAGGGGCCCCCCCGGTCCCTGGGGGTGGGGTGAGGGGCCCCCCCGGTCCCTGGGGGTGGGGTGAGGGCCCCCCCCCGGTCCCTGGGGGTGGGGTGAGGGCCCCCCCCCGGTCCCTGGGGGTGGGGTGAGGGGCCCCCCCGGTCCCTGGGGGTGGGGTGAGGGGCCCCCCCCGGTCCCTGGGGGTGGGGTGAGGGGCCCCCCCGGTCCCTGGGGGTGGGGTGAGGGCCCCCCCCGGTCCCTGGGGGTGGGGTGAGGGCCCCCCCCGGTCCCTGGGGGTGGGGTGAGGGCCCCCCCCCGGTCCCTGGGGGTGGGGTGAGGGCCCCCCCCCGGTCCCTGGGGGTGGGGTGAGGGCCCCCCCCCCGGTCCCTGGGGGTGGGGTGAGGGCCCCCCCCCGGTCCCTGGGGGTGGGGGTGAGGGCCCCCCCCCCGGTCCCTGGGGGTGGGGTGAGGGCCCCCCCCCGGTCCCTGGGGGTGGGGTGAGGGCCCCCCCCCGGTCCCTGGGGGTGGGGTGAGGGCCCCCCCCCGGTCCCTGGGGGTGGGGTGAGGGCCCCCCCCCCGGTCCCTGGGGGTGGGGTGAGGGCCCCCCCCCCGGTCCCTGGGGGTGGGGTGAGGGCCCCCCCCCCGGTCCCTGGGGGTGGGGTGAGGGCCCCCCCCCGGTCCCTGGGGGTGGGGTGAGGGCCCCCCCCCGGTCCCTGGGGGTGGGGTGAGGGCCCCCCCCCGGTCCCTGGGGGTGGGGTGAGGGCCCCCCCCCGGTCCCTGGGGGTGGGGTGAGGGCCCCCCCCCGGTCCCTGGGGGTGGGGTGAGGGCCCCCCCCCCGGTCCCTGGGGGTGGGGTGAGGGGCCCCCCCCGGTTCCCTGGGGGTGGGGTGAGGGCCCCCCCCGGTTCCCTGGGGGTGGGGTGAGGGTTCCCTGGGGGGGGGGTGAGGGCCCCCCCCGGTTCCCTGGGGGGGGGGGGTGAGGGCCCCCCCCGGTTCCCTGGGGGGGGGGGTGAGGGCCCCCCCCGGTTCCCTGGGGGTGGGGTGAGGGCCCCCCCCCGGTCCCCTGGGGGTGGGGTGAGGGCCCCCCCCGGTCCCCTGGGGGTGGGGCGAGGGCCCCCTGGGGGTGGGGTGAGGGCCCCCCGGGTCCCTGGGGGTGGGGTGAGGGGCCCCCCGGTCCCTGGGGGTGGGGCGGGGGGCCCCCCGGTCCCTGGGGGTGGGGCGGGGGGCCCCCCGGTCCCTGGGGGTGGGGCGGGGGGCCCCCCGGTCCCTGGGGGTGGGGCGGGGGGCCCCCCGGTCCCTGGGGGTGGGGCGGGGGGCCCCCCGGTCCCTGGGGGTGGGGCGGGGGGGGTCCTTCTCTTTGGGAGGTGGGGATTAATCCGTCTCGTTCTGTAGAAGGGGAAGGAGCTGCTCACGTGTAGTAATGTGCCCCCGGTCCCTGGGGGTGGGGTGAGGGCCCCCCCTGTCCCTGGGGGTGGGGTGAGGGGCCCCCTGGGGGTGGGGCGGGGGGCCCCCCGGTCCCTGGGGGTGGGGCGGGGGGGTCCTTCTCTTTGGGAGGTGGGAATTAATCCGTCTCGTTCTGTAGAAGGGGAAGGAGCTGCTCACGTGTAGTAATGTGCCCCCGGTCCCTGGGGGTGGGGTGAGGGCCCCCCCTGTCCCTGGGGGTGGGGTGAGGGGCCCCCTGGGGGTGGGGCGGGGGGCCCCCCGGTCCCTGGGGGTGGGGCGGGGGGGTCCTTCTCTTTGGGAGGTGGGGATTAATCCGTCTCGTTCTGTAGAAGGGGAAGGAGCTGCTCACGTGTAGTAATGTGCCTCACGGTCACTGTGCCATCTGTCTGTACGGCTTCCAGGTGAGCACTGCGTGCACGGGACTGACACGGGGGGGGGGGGGACATTGTACAAGTGGAGGGGTATGGGTGTGTACAGTGGTGTGTAAAGGGTGGGTGTGTGTAAGGGGATGGGTGGGTGTTTGATTAACGGGGTGGGAAGTGTGTAGGGGATGGTGGCTGGTGGTGGGGTGTGTGTCTGTGTGTGTTGATGGTTGTGTGTGGGGGGGCATGTGTAAGGGTGCAAGTGTGTGTGTGTGTGTGTGTGTGTGTGTGTGTGCGTGCAAGGGTGTGTGGGGGTAAGGGTGTGTGTGTGTGTGTGTGTATGGGGGGGTAAGGGTATGTGTGTGTAAGGGGTTGTGAGGAGAGTGTGTAAGTTGGTGTGTGTGTGTGTGTGTTGATGGTTGTGTGGGGGGGGGCATGTGTAAGGGGGTAAGGGTGTGTGTGGTTGTGTGTGTGTAAGGGGTTGTGAGGAGAGTGTGTGTAAGTTGATGGGTGAGTGTGTGTGTAAGGGGGTGGGGGGTGTGTGTGTGTGTGTGTGTGTGTGTGTGTGTGTGTGTGTGTGTGTGTGTGTGTGTGTGTGTGTGTGTGTGTGTGTAAGGGGGTGGGGGTGTGTGTGTGTGTGTGTAAGGGGTTGTGAGGAGAGTGTGTGTAAGGGGTTGTGAGGAGAGTGTGTGTAAGTTGATGGATGTGGGGGTGGGGGAGGTAAGGGTGTGTGGGGGGGGAGGTAAGGGGATGTGTGTGTGTGGGGGGGGGCTTATGGGTGTGTGTGTGTGGTGAGTGTGTGTGTGTGATTGTGGTTGTGAGGAGAGTGTGTGTAAGGTGATGGCTGGGTGAGAGGTGAGTGGGGGTGGGGGGGTAAGGCTGTGTGTGGGGGGTGTGTGTGTGGGGGGTGTGTGTGTGGGGGGGGATGTGTGTGTGGGGGGGGATGTGTGTGTGTGGGGGGGATGTGTGTGTGGGGGGGGGATGTGTGTGTGTGGGGGTGTGTGTGTGGGGGGGAGGGGGTGTACGGGGTTGGCTCAGTGGGGCATGTAGCTATGTTTGCATTTTGTTCCCAGGAAAATGACTCACTCACAAAGACTCCGTGTTACCATCATTTCCACACGCACTGCCTGGCCCGCTACTCACAGCACTGCTACGAGCAGGACCACAACCCACCTCCTGAGCAGGTTATAGCTAGCCCATTGTCACTAAGACGTGTGTGTGTGTGTGTGTGTGTGTGTGTGTGTGTTACTGCTAAGTATAGACGACAGATACTTTATCCTATATCTGTCCTTGCATTATACTGATCCAAAGGAAGCAAACACAAAAAGAGGGGTGTGTGCCGAGCACACTTTAAGTGACTTCTTTGGCTATAAAAGTACTGGTACTGTAGCAGGTTTGGGTATTAAGTGGTGAAAACAGAAATTGTGAACTAGCGCTAAAGTGTGATACACAGTGTTATAGTAAAAAACTTTTAATAAAGTATGGCTGCCCAGTGATACTGTCAGTACTAACAGAATAACACAAAATAAAGAAAAACCTGGCGCCAAATTGTCAGTGGAATGTCCTGTACTCCTCAAGGGATCCGCACTCTTGCTCGACAGACCATGCAAAGAGAAAAACACAAACAAACAAAGATCATAGCGCAACACTGTAGGGTAAGCAGTACTGCACTAATACACACAGACAGTTAAGAATCCTAGCGACATTTAAAACAACTATTTATTAAAAAGAACTATGCCGAGACAGACAGTGGCAAATACAAAGAACCGCAGGTCATCCGGAGCACTAAAATTGGAGCCCTACTTACATCCAGCAAGGTTTAGCTTCCTCAGCCCCTGAGGAAGTAGAGGTACATCTACGAAACGCGTAGGGCTAGTGGCACTGCCACTATTTGACTGACTTTGGACGTTTAAGGTCATTTGGGTTGTGAGCCCAGCTATCCCTTCAGCCTGCCAGCTGTTCCTTTAAGGCAACAGGCACTATCGCGCGCGGGCGCGCAGAGACTTGCTGTTGTTCCGGAAGAGGAAGTGGGGCGTGTGTCTACATGCGGTGCAGAGCTGTGGACCCCGCACACCAGTCTCCACGGCCGGAGCTGTTCCGGTTACCATCGTAAGGACTGACTGGAGTCTGAACCGCAGTGGAGCAGTGGCATCACCTGCCAGGGAGACCATCTGTATCTAGGACTTGTTCCTACCATGCGAGTTTAAACCTTGCTGGATGTAAGTAGGGCTCCAATTTTTGTGTCCCGGATGACCTGCGGTTCTTTGTATTTGCCACTGTCTGTCTCGGCATAGTTCTTTTTAATAAATAGTTGTTTTAAATGTCGCTAGGATTCTTAACTGTCTGTGTGTATTAGTGCAGTACTGCTTACCCTACAGTGTTGCGCTATGATCTTTGTTTGTTTGTGTTTTTTTCTTTGCATGGTCTGTCGAGCAAGAGTGCGGATCCCTTGAGGAGTACAGGACATTCCACTGACAATTTGGCGCCAGGTTTGGATATAAAAGTACTGGTACGGTGGCAGGTTTGGATATAAAAGTACTGGTACTGTAGCAGGTTTGGGTATAAAAGTACTGGTACTGTGGCAGGTTTGGATATAAAAGTACTGCTACTGTGGCAAGATTGGGATATAAAAGTACTGGTACTGTGGCAGGTTTGGGTATAAAAGTACTGGTACTGTGGCAGGTTTGGATATAAAAGTACTGGTACTGTGGCAGGTTTGGATATAAAAGTACTGGTACTGTGGCAGGTTTGGGTATAAAAGTACTGGTACTGTGGCAGGTTTGGATATAAAAGTACTGGTACTGTGGCAAGATTGGGATATAAAAGTACTGGTACTGTGGCTGGTTTGAGTATAAAAGTACTGGTACTGTGGCAGGTTTGGATATAAAAGTACTGGTACTGTGGCAAGTTTGGGTATAAAAGTACTGGTACTGTGGCAAGATTGGGATATAAAAGTACTGGTACTGTGGCAGGTTGGGATATAAAAGTACTGGTACTGTGGCAGGTTTGGGTATAAAAGTACTGGTACTGTGGCAGGTTTGGATATAAAAGTACTGGTACTGTGGCAGGTTTGGGTATAAAAGTACTGGTACTGTGGCAGGTTTGGATATAAAAGTACTGCTACTGTGGCAAGATTGGGATATAAAAGTACTGGTACTGTGGCAGGTTTGGGTATAAAAGTACTGGTACTGTGGCAGGTTTGGATATAAAAGTACTGGTACTGTGGCAGGTTTGGATATAAAAGTACTGGTACTGTGGCAGGTTTGGGTATAAAAGTACTGGTACTGTGGCAGGTTTGGATATAAAAGTACTGGTACTGTGGCAAGATTGGGATATAAAAGTACTGGTACTGTGGCTGGTTTGAGTATAAAAGTACTGGTACTGTGGCAGGTTTGGATATAAAAGTACTGGTACTGTGGCAAGTTTGGGTATAAAAGTACTGGTACTGTGGCAAGATTGGGATATAAAAGTACTGGTACTGTGGCAGGTTGGGATATAAAAGTACTGGTACTGTGGCAGGTTTGGGTATAAAAGTACTGGTACTGTGGCAGGTTTGGATATAAAAGTACTGGTACTGTGGCAGGTTTGGGTATAAAAGTACTGGTACTGTGGCAAGTTTGGGTATAAAAGTACTGGTACTGTGGCAGGTTTGGCTATTGAAGTACTGGTACTGTGGCAGGTTTGGATATAAAAGTACTGGTACTGTGGCAGGTTTGCGTATAAAAGTACTGGTACTGTGGCAGGTTTGGATATAAAAGTACTGGTACTGTGGCAGGTTTGGATATAAAAGTACTGGTACTGTGGCAGGTATGGGTATAAAAGTACTGGTACTGTGGCAGGTTTGGGTATAAAAGTACTGGTACTGTGGCAGGTTTGGGTATAAAAGTACTGGTACTGTGGCAGGTTTGGGTATAAAAGTACTGGTACTGTGGCAGGTTTGGATATAAAAGTACTGGTACTGTGGCAAGATTGGGATATAAAAGTACTGGTACTGTGGCAGGTTTGGGTATTAAAGTACTGGTACTGTGGCAGGTTTGGGTATAAAAGTACTGGTTCTGTGGCAGGTTTGGGTATAAAAGTACTGGTACTGTGGCAGGTTTGGGTATAAAAGTACTGGTTCTGTGGCAGGTTTGGGTATAAAAGTACTGGTACTGTGGCAGGTTTGGGTATAAAAGTACTGGTACTGTGGCAGGTTTGGATATAAAAGTACTGGTACTGTGGCAGGTTTGGATATAAAAGTACTGGTACTGTGGCAGGTTTGGGTATAAAAGTACTGGTACTGTGGCAGGTTTGGATATAAAAGTACTGATACTGTGGCAGGTTTGGGTATAAAAGTACTGGTACTGTGGCAAGTTGGGATATAAAAGTACTGGTACCGTGGCAGGATTGGGTATAAAAGTACTGGTACTGTGGCAGGTTGGGATATAAAAGTACTGGTACTGTATCAGATTGGGATATAAAAGTACTGGTACTGTGGCAAGTTGGGATATAAAAGTACTGGTACTGTGGCAGGTTTGGGTATAAAAGTACTGGTACTGTGGCAAGTTGGGATATAAAAGTACTGGTACTGTGGCAGGTTTGGGTATAAAAGTACTGGTACTGTGGCAGGTTTGGGTATAAAAGTACTGGTACTGTGGCAGGTTTGGGTATAAAAGTACTGGTACTGTGGCAAGTTGGGATATAAAAGTACTGGTACTGTGGCAAGTTGGGATATAAAAGTACTGGTACTGTGGCAGGTTTGGATATAAAAGTACTGGTACTGTGGCAGGTTTGGATATAAAAGTACTGGTACTGTGGCAGGTTGGGATATAAAAGTACTGGTACTGTGGCAGGTTGGGATATAAAAGTACTGGTACTGTGGCAGGTTTGGATATAAAAGTACTGGTACCGTGGCAGGTTTGGGTATAAAAGTACTGGTACTGTGGCAGGTTTGGATATAAAAGTACTGGTACTGTGGCAGGTTTGGGTATAAAAGTACTGGTACTGTGGCAGGTTTGGGTATAAAAGTACTGGTACTGTGGCAGGTTTGGGTATAAAAGTACTGGTACTGTGGCAAGTTGGGATATAAAAGTACTGGTACTGTGGCAGGTTTGGGTATAAAAGTACTGGTACTGTGGCAATTTGGGATATAAAAGTACTGGTACTGTGACAGGTTTGGGTATAAAAGTACTGGTACTGTGGCAGGTTTGAGTATAAAAGTACTGGTACTGTGGCAGGTTTGGGTATAAAAGCACTGGTACTGTGGCAGGTTTGGGTATAAAAGTACTGGTACTGTGGCAGGTTTTGGTACTGTGGCAGGTTTTGGTATAAAAGTACTGGTACTGTGGCAAGTTGGGATATAAAAGTACTGGTAATGTGGATAGGTTTGTGTATAAAAGTACTGGTCCTGTGGCAGGTTTGGGTATAAAAGTACTGGTACTGTGGCAGGTTTGGATATAAAAGTACTAGTACTGTGGCAGGTTTGGGTATAAAAGTACTGGTACTGTAGCAGGTTTGGATATAAAAGTACTGGTACTGTGGCAGGTTTGGATATTAAAGTACTGGTACTGTGGCAGGTTTGGGTATAAAAGTACTGGTACTGTGGCAATTTGGGATATAAAAGTACTGGTACTGTGGCAGGTTGGGATATAAAAGTACTGGTACTGTGGCAGGTTTTGGTATAAAAGTACTGGTACTGTGGCAGGTTTGGGTATAAAAGTACTGGTACTGTGGCAGGTTTAGGTATAAAAGTACTGGTACTGTAGCAGATTGGGATATAAAAGTACTGGTACTGTGGAAGGTTTTGGTATAAAAGTACTGGTACTGTGGCAGGTTTAGGTATAAAAGTACTGGTACTGTGGCAGGTTTGGGTATAAAAGTACTGGTGCTGTGGCAGGTTTGGGTATAAAAGTACTGGTACTGTTGCAGGTTTGGGTATAAAAGTACTGGTACTGTGGCAGGTTTGGGTATAAAAGTACCGGTACTGTGGCAAGTTGGGATATAAAAGTACTGGTACTGTGGCAGGTTTGGGTATAAAAGTACTGGTACTGTGGCAGGAATGGGTATAAAAGTACTGGTACTGTGGCAGGAATGGGTATAAAAGTACTGGTACTGTGGCAGGTTTGGGTATAAAAGTACTGGTACTGTGGCAAGTTGGGATATATAAGTACTGGTACTGTGGCAGGTTTGGGTATAAAAGTACTGGTACTGTGGCAGGTTTGGATATAAAAGTACTGGTACTGTGGCAGGTTGGGATATAAAAGTACTGGTACTGTGGCAGGTTTGGATATAAAAGTACTGGTACCGTGGCAGGTTTGGATATAAAAGTACTGGTACTGTGGCAGGTTTGGGTATAAAAGTACTGGTACTGTGGCAGGTTTGGGTATAAAAGTACTGGTACTGTGGCAGGTTTGGGTATAAAAGTACTGGTACTGTGGCAGGTTTGGGTATAAAAGTACTGGTACTGTGGCAAGTTGGGATATAAAAGTACTGGTACTGTGGCAGGTTTGGGTATAAAAGTACTGGTACTGTGGCAATTTGGGATATAAAAGTACTGGTACTGTGGCAGGTTTGGGTATAAAAGTACTGGTACTGTGGCAGGTTTGAGTATAAAAGTACTGGTACTGTGGCAGGTTTGGGTATAAAAGTACTGGTACTGTGGCAGGTTTGGGATATAAAAGTACTGGTACTGTGGCAGGTTTGCGTATAATAGTACTGGTACTGTGGCAGGTTTGCGTATAATAGTACTGGCACTGTGGCAGGTTTGGATATAAAAGTACTGATACTGTGGCAGGTTTGGATATAAAAGTACTGGTACTGTGGCAGGTTGGGATATAAAAGTACTGGTACTGTATCAAATTGGGATATAAAAGTACTGGTACTGTGGCAGGTTTGGGTATAAAAGTATGGGTACTGTGGCAGGTTGGGATATAAAAGTACTGGTACTGTGGCAGGTTTGGGTATAAAAGTACTGGTACTGTGGCAGGTTTGGGTATAAAAGTACTGGTACTGTGGCAGGTTTGGGTATAAAAGTACCGGTACTGTGGCAGGTTTGGGTATAAAAGTACTGGTACTGTGGCAGGTTTGGGTATAAAAGTACCGGTACTGTGGCAAGTTGGGATATAAAAGTACCGGTACTGTGGCAGGTTTGGGTATAAAAGTACTGGTACTGTGGCAGGTTGGGGTATAAAAGTACTGGTACTGTGGCAGGTTGGGATATAAAAGTACTGGTACTGTGGCAAGTTTGGGTATAAAAGTACTGGTACTGTAGCAGATTGGGATATAAAAGTACTGGTACTGTGGCAGGTTTGCGTATAAAAGTACTGGTACTGTGGCAGGTTTGGGTATAAAAGTACTGGTACTGTAGCAGTTTAGGATATAAAAGTACTGGTACTGTGGCAGGTTTGGGTATAAAAGTACTGGTACTGTGGCAGGTTTGGGATATAAAAGTACTGGTACTGTGGCAGGTTTGCGTATAATAGTACTGGTACTGTGGCAGGTTTGCGTATAATAGTACTGGCACTGTGGCAGGTTTGGATATAAAAGTACTGATACTGTGGCAGGTTTGGATATAAAAGTACTGGTACTGTGGCAGGTTGGGATATAAAAGTACTGGTACTGTATCAAATTGGGATATAAAAGTACTGGTACTGTGGCAGGTTTGGGTATAAAAGTATGGGTACTGTGGCAGGTTGGGATATAAAAGTACTGGTACTGTGGCAGGTTTGGGTATAAAAGTACTGGTACTGTGGCAGGTTTGGATATAAAAGTACTGGTACTGTGGCAGGTTTGGGTATAAAAGTACTGGTACTGTGGCAGGTTTGGATATAAAAGTACTGATACTGTGGCAGGTTTGGGTATAAAAGTACTGGTACTGTGGCAAGTTGGGATATAAAAGTACTGGTACTGTGGCAGGTTTGGATATAAAAGTACTGATGCTGTGGCAGGTTTGGGTATAAAAGTACTGGTACTGTGGCAGGTTTGGGTATAAAAGTACTGGTACTGTGGCAGGTTTGGGTATAAAAGTACTGGTACTGTGGCAGGTTTGGATATAAAAGTACTGGTACTGTGGCAAGATTGGGATATAAAAGTACTGGTACTGTGGCAGGTTTGGGTATAAAAGTACTGGTACTGTGGCAGGTTTGGATATAAAAGTACTGGTACTGTGGCAGGTTTGGATATATAAGTACTGGTACTGTGGCAGGTTTGGGTATAAAAGTACTGGTACTGTGGCAGGTTTGGGTATAAAAGTACTGGTACTGTGGCAGGTTTGGGTATAAAAGTACTGGTACTGTGGCAGGTTTGGGTATAAAAGTACTGGTACTGTGGCAGGTTTGGATATAAAAGTACTGGTACTGTGGCAAGATTGGGATATAAAAGTACTGGTACTGTGGCCGGTTTGAGTATAAAAGTACTGGTACTGTGGCAGGTTTGGATATAAAAGTACTGGTACTGTGGCAAGTTTGGGTATAAAAGTACTGGTACTGTGGCAGGTTTGGCTATTGAAGTACTGGTACTGTGGCAGGTTTGGATATATAAGTACTGGTACTGTGGCAGGTTTGGATATAAAAGTACTGGTACTGTGGCAGGTTTGGATATAAAAGTACTGGTACTGTGGCAGGTATGGGTATAAAAGTACTGGTACTGTGGCAGGTTTGGGTATAAAAGTACTGGTACTGTGGCAGGTTTGGGTATAAAAGTACTGGTACTGTGGCAGGTTTGGATATAAAAGTACTGGTACTGTGGCAAGATTGGGATATAAAAGTACTGGTACTGTGGCAGGTTTGGGTATTAAAGTACTGGTACTGTGGCAGGTTTGGGTATAAAAGTACTGGTTCTGTGGCAGGTTTGGGTATAAAAGTACTGGTACTGTGGCAGGTTTGGGTATAAAAGTACTGGTTCTGTGGCAGGTTTGGGTATAAAAGTACTGGTACTGTGGCAGGTTTGGGTATAAAAGTACTGGTACTGTGGCAGGTTTGGATATAAAAGTACTGGTACTGTGGCAGGTTTGGATATAAAAGTACTGGTACTGTGGCAGGTTTGGGTATAAAAGTACTGGTACTGTGGCAGGTTTGGATATAAAAGTACTGATACTGTGGCAGGTTTGGGTATAAAAGTACTGGTACTGTGGCAAGTTGGGATATAAAAGTACTGGTACCGTGGCAGGATTGGGTATAAAAGTACTGGTACTGTGGCAGGTTGGGATATAAAAGTACTGGTACTGTATCAGATTGGGATATAAAAGTACTGGTACTGTGGCAAGTTGGGATATAAAAGTACTGGTACTGTGGCAGGTTTGGGTATAAAAGTACTGGTACTGTGGCAAGTTGGGATATAAAAGTACTGGTACTGTGGCAGGTTTGGGTATAAAAGTACTGGTACTGTGGCAGGTTTGGGTATAAAAGTACTGGTACTGTGGCAGGTTTGGGTATAAAAGTACTGGTACTGTGGCAAGTTGGGATATAAAAGTACTGGTACTGTGGCAGGTTTGGATATAAAAGTACTGGTACTGTGGCAGGTTTGGATATAAAAGTACTGGTACTGTGGCAGGTTGGGATATAAAAGTACTGGTACTGTGGCAGGTTTGGATATAAAAGTACTGGTACCGTGGCAGGTTTGGGTATAAAAGTACTGGTACTGTGGCAGGTTTGGATATAAAAGTACTGGTACTGTGGCAGGTTTGGGTATAAAAGTACTGGTACTGTGGCAGGTTTGGGTATAAAAGTACTGGTACTGTGGCAGGTTTGGGTATAAAAGTACTGGTACTGTGGCAAGTTGGGATATAAAAGTACTGGTACTGTGGCAGGTTTGGGTATAAAAGTACTGGTACTGTGGCAATTTGGGATATAAAAGTACTGGTACTGTGGCAGGTTTGGGTATAAAAGCACTGGTACTGTGGCAGGTTTGGGTATAAAAGTACTGGTACTGTGGCAGGTTTTGGTACTGTGGCAGGTTTTGGTATAAAAGTACTGGTACTGTGGCAAGTTGGGATATAAAAGTACTGGTAATGTGGATAGGTTTGTGTATAAAAGTACTGGTCCTGTGGCAGGTTTGGGTATAAAAGTACTGGTACTGTGGCAGGTTTGGATATAAAAGTACTAGTACTGTGGCAGGTTTGGGTATAAAAGTACTGGTACTGTAGCAGGTTTGGATATAAAAGTACTGGTACTGTGGCAGGTTTGGATATTAAAGTACTGGTACTGTGGCAGGTTTGGGTATAAAAGTACTGGTACTGTTGCAATTTGGGATATAAAAGTTCTGGTACTGTGGCAGGTTGGGATATAAAAGTACTGGTACTGTGGCAGGTTTTGGTATAAAAGTACTGGTACTGTGGCAGGTTTGGGTATAAAAGTACTGGTACTGTGGCAGGTTTAGGTATAAAAGTACTGGTACTGTAGCAGATTGGGATATAAAAGTACTGGTACTGTGGAAGGTTTTGGTATAAAAGTACTGGTACTGTGGCAGGTTTAGGTATAAAAGTACTGGTACTGTGGCAGGTTTGGGTATAAAAGTACTGGTGCTGTGGCAGGTTTGGGTATAAAAGTACTGGTACTGTTGCAGGTTTGGGTATAAAAGTACTGGTACTGTGGCAGGTTTGGGTATAAAAGTACCGGTACTGTGGCAAGTTGGGATATAAAAGTACTGGTACTGTGGCAGGTTTGGGTATAAAAGTACTGGTACTGTGGCAGGAATGGGTATAAAAGTACTGGTACTGTGGCAGGTTTGGGTATAAAAGTACTGGTACTGTGGCAAGTTGGGATATATAAGTACTGGTACTGTGGCAGGTTTGGGTATAAAAGTACTGGTACTGTGGCAGGTTTGGATATAAAAGTACTGGTACTGTGGCAGGTTGGGATATAAAAGTACTGGTACTGTGGCAGGTTTGGATATAAAAGTACTGGTACCGTGGCAGGTTTGGATATAAAAGTACTGGTACTGTGGCAGGTTTGGGTATAAAAGTACTGGTACTGTGGCAGGTTTGGGTATAAAAGTACTGGTACTGTGGCAGGTTTGGGTATAAAAGTACTGGTACTGTGGCAGGTTTGGGTATAAAAGTACTGGTACTGTGGCAAGTTGGGATATAAAAGTACTGGTACTGTGGCAGGTTTGGGTATAAAAGTACTGGTACTGTGGCAATTTGGGATATAAAAGTACTGGTACTGTGGCAGGTTTGGGTATAAAAGTACTGGTACTGTGGCAGGTTTGAGTATAAAAGTACTGGTACTGTGGCAGGTTTGGGTATAAAAGTACTGGTACTGTGGCAGGTTTGGGATATAAAAGTACTGGTACTGTGGCAGGTTTGCGTATAATAGTACTGGTACTGTGGCAGGTTTGCGTATAATAGTACTGGCACTGTGGCAGGTTTGGATATAAAAGTACTGATACTGTGGCAGGTTTGGATATAAAAGTACTGGTACTGTGGCAGGTTGGGATATAAAAGTACTGGTTCTGTATCAAATTGGGATATAAAAGTACTGGTACTGTGGCAGGTTTGGGTATAAAAGTATGGGTACTGTGGCAGGTTGGGATATAAAAGTACTGGTACTGTGGCAGGTTTGGGTATAAAAATACTGGTTCTGTGGCAGGTTTGGGTATAAAAGTACTGGTACTGTGGCAGGTTTGGGTATAAAAGTACTGGTACTGTGGCAGGTTTGGGTATAAAAGTACCGGTACTGTGGCAGGTTTGGATATAAAAGTACTGGTACTGTGGCAGGTTTGGGTATAAAAGTACCGGTACTGTGGCAAGTTGGGATATAAAAGTACCGGTACTGTGGCAGGTTTGGGTATAAAAGTACTGGTACTGTGGCAGGTTGGGGTATAAAAGTACTGGTACTGTGGCAGGTTGGGATATAAAAGTACTGGTACTGTGGCAAGTTTGGGTATAAAAGTACTGGTACTGTAGCAGATTGGGATATAAAAGTACTGGTACTGTGGCAGGTTTGCGTATAAAAGTACTGGTACTGTGGCAGGTTTGGGTATAAAAGTACTGGTACTGTAGCAGTTTAGGATATAAAAGTACTGGTACTGTGGCAGGTTTGGGTATAAAAGTACTGGTACTGTGGCAGGTTTGGGATATAAAAGTACTGGTACTGTGGCAGGTTTGCGTATAATAGTACTGGTACTGTGGCAGGTTTGCGTATAATAGTACTGGCACTGTGGCAGGTTTGGATATAAAAGTACTGATACTGTGGCAGGTTTGGATATAAAAGTACTGGTACTGTGGCAGGTTGGGATATAAAAGTACTGGTACTGTATCAAATTGGGATATAAAAGTACTGGTACTGTGGCAGGTTTGGGTATAAAAGTATGGGTACTGTGGCAGGTTGGGATATAAAAGTACTGGTACTGTGGCAGGTTTGGGTATAAAAGTACTGGTACTGTGGCAGGTTTGGATATAAAAGTACTGGTACTGTGGCAGGTTTGGGTATAAAAGTACTGGTACTGTGGCAGGTTTGGATATAAAAGTACTGATACTGTGGCAGGTTTGGGTATAAAAGTACTGGTACTGTGGCAAGTTGGGATATAAAAGTACTGGTACTGTGGCAGGTTTGGATATAAAAGTACTGATGCTGTGGCAGGTTTGGGTATAAAAGTACTGGTACTGTGGCAAGTTGGGATATAAAAGTACTGGTACTGTGGCAGGTTTGGGTATAAAAGTACTGGTACTGTGGCAGGTTTGGGTATAAAAGTACTGGTACTGTGGCAGGTTTGGGTATAAAAGTACTGGTACTATGGCAGGTTTGGGTATAAAAGTACCGGTACTGTGGCAGGTTTGGGTATAAAAGTACCGATACTGTGGCAAGTTGGGATATAAAAGTACCGGTACTGTGGCAGGTTTGGGTATAAAAGTACTTGTACTGTGGCAGGTTGGGGTATAAAAGTACTGGTACTGTGGCAGATTGGGATATAAAAGTACTGGTACTGTAGCAGATTGGGATATAAAAGTACTGGTACTGTGGCAGGTTTGCGTATAAAAGTACTGGTACTGTGGCAGGTTTGGGTATAAAAGTACTGGTACTGTAGCAGTTTAGGATATAAAAGTACTGGTACTGTGGCAGGTTTGCGTATAATAGTACTGGCACTGTGGCAGGTTTGGATATAAAAGTACTGATACTATGGCAGGTTTGGGTATAAAAGTACTGGTACTGTGGCAAGTTGGGATATAAAAGTACTGGTACTGTGGCAGGTTTGGGTATAAAAGTACTGGTACTGTGGCAGGTTTGCGTATAAAAGTACTGGTACTGTGGCAAGTTGGGATATAAAAGTACTGGTACTGTGGCAGGTTTGGATATAAAAGTACTGGTACTGTGGCAGGTTGGGATATAAAAGTACTGGTACTGTATCAGATTGTGATATAAAAGTACTGGTACTGTGGCAGGTTTGGGTATAAAAGTACGGGTACTGTGGCAGGTTTGGGTATAAAAGTACTGGTACTGTGGCAGGTTTGAATATAAAAGTACTGGTACTGTGGCAGGTTTGGGTATAAAAGTACTGGTACTGTGGCAGGTTTGGGTATAAAAGTACTGGTACTGTGGCAGGTTTGGGTATAAAAGTACTGGTACTGTGGCAGGTTTGGGTATAAAAGTACTGGTACTGTGGCAGGTTTAAATATAAAAGTACTGGTACTGTGGCAGGTTTGGGTATAAAAGTACTGGTACTGTGGCAGGTTTGGGTATAAAAGTACTGGTACTGTGGCAAGTTGGGATATAAAAGTACTGGTACTGTGGCAGGTTTGGGTATAAAAGTACTGGTACTGTGGCAATTTGGGATATAAAAGTACTGGTACTGTGACAGGTTTGGGTATAAAAGTACTGGTACTGTGGCAGGTTTGGGTATAAAAGCACTGGTACTGTGGCAGGTTTTGGTATAAAAGTACTGGTACTGTGGCAAGTTGGGATATAAAAGTACTGGTTCTGTGGATAGGTTTGTGTATAAAAGTACTGGTACTGTGGCAGGTTTGGGTATAAAAGTACTGGTACTGTGGCAGGTTTGGGTATAAAAGTACTGGTACTGTGGCAGGTTTGGATATAAAAGTACTAGTACTGTGGCAGGTTTGGGTATAAAAGTACTGGTACTGTGGCAGGTTTGGATATAAAAGTACTGGTACTGTGGCAGGTTTGGATATTAAAGTACTGGTACTGTGGCAGGTTTGGGTATAAAAGTACTGGTACTGTGGCAATTTGGGATATAAAAGTACTGGTACTGTGGCAGGTTGGGATATAAAAGTACTGGTACTGTGGCAGGTTTTGGTATAAAAGTACTGGTACTGTGGCAGGTTTGGGTATAAAAGTACTGGTACTGTGGCAGGTTTAGGTATAAAAGTACTGGTACTGTAGCAGATTGGGATATAAAAGTACTGGTACTGTGGAAGGTTTTGGTATAAAAGTACTGGTACTGTGGCAGGTTTGGGTATAAAAGTACTGGTACTGTGGCAGGTTTGGGTATAAAAGTACTGGTACTGTGGCAGGTTTGGGTATAAAAGTACTGGTACTGTGGCAGGTTTGGGTATAAAAGTACCAGTACTGTGGCAAGTTGGGATATAAAAGTACTGGTACTGTGGCAGGTTGGGGTATAAAAGTACTGGTACTGTGGCAGGTTGGGATATAAAAGTACTGGTACTTTAGCAGATTGGGATATAAAAGTACTGGTACTGTGGCAGGTTTGCGTATAAAAGTACTGGTACTGTGGCAGGTTTGGGTATAAAAGTACTGGTACTGTGGCAGGTTTGGGTATAAAAGTACTGGTACTGTAGCAGTTTGGGATATAAAAGTACTGGTACTGTGGCAGGTTTGGGTATAAAAGTACTGGTAGTGTGGCAGGTTTGGGTATAAAAGTACTGGTACTGTAGCAGTTTGGGATATAAAAGTACTGGTACTGTGGCAGGTTGGGATATAAAAGTACTGGTACTGTGGCAGGTTGGGATATAAAAGTACTGGTACTGTATCAGATTGGGATATAAAAGTACTGGTACTGTGGCAGGTTTGGGTATAAAAGTATGGGTACTGTGGCAGGTTGGGATATAAAAGTACTGGTACTGTGGCAGGTTTGGGTATAAAAGTATGGGTACTGTGGCAGGTTGGGATATAAAAGTACTGGTACTGTGGCAGGTTTGGGTATAAAAGTACTGGTACTGTGGCAGGTTTGGATATAAAAGTACTGGTACTGTGGCAGGTTTGGGTATAAAAGTACTGGTACTGTGGCAGGTTTGGATATAAAAGTACTGATACTGTGGCAGGTTTGGGTATAAAAGTACTGGTACTGTGGCAAGTTGGGATATAAAAGTACTGGTACTGTGGCAGGTTTGGGTATAAAAGTACTGATGCTGTGGCAGGTTTGGGTATAAAAGTACTGGTACTGTGGCAAGTTGGGATATAAAAGTACTGGTACTGTGGCAGGTTTGGGTATAAAAGTACTGGTACTGTGGCAGGTTTGGGTATAAAAGTACTGGTACTGTGGCAGGTTTGGGTATAAAAGTACCGGTACTGTGGCAGGTTTGGGTATAAAAGTACCGGTACTGTGGCAAGTTGGGATATAAAAGTACTGGTACTGTGGCAGGTTTGGGTATAAAAGTACTTGTACTGTGGCAGGTTGGGGTATAAAAGTACTGGTACTGTGGCAGGTTGGGATATAAAAGTACTGGTACTGTAGCAGATTGGGATATAAAAGTACTGGTACTGTGGCAGGTTTGCGTATAAAAGTACTGGTACTGTGGCAGGTTTGGGTATAAAAGTACTGGTACTGTAGCAGTTTAGGATATAAAAGTACTGGTACTGTGGCAGGTTTGCGTATAATAGTACTGGCACTGTGGCAGGTTTGGATATAAAAGTACTGATACTATGGCAGGTTTGGGTATAAAAGTACTGGTACTGTGGCAAGTTGGGATATAAAAGTACTGGTACCGTGGCAGGTTTGGGTATAAAAGTACTGGTACTGTGGCAGGTTTGCGTATAAAGTACTGGTACTGTGGCAAGTTGGGATATAAAAGTACTGGTACTGTGGCAGGTTTGGATATAAAAGTACTGGTACTGTGGCAGGTTGGGATATAAAAGTACTGGTACTGTATCAGATTGGGATATAAAAGTACTGGTACTGTGGCAGGTTTGGGTATAAAAGTACGGGTACTGTGGCAGGTTTGGGTATAAAAGTACTGGTACTGTGGCAGGTTTGGGTATAAAAGTACTGGTACTGTGGCAGGTTTGGGTATAAAAGTACTGGTACTGTGGCAGGTTTGGGTATAAAAGTACTGGTACTGTGGCAGGTTTGGGTATAAAAGTACTGGTACTGTGGCAGGTTTGGGTATAAAAGTACTCGTACTGTGGCAGGTTTGGGTATAAAAGTACTGGTACTGTGGCAGGTTTGAATATAAAAGTACTGGTACAGTGGCAGGTTTGGGTATAAAAGTACTGGTACTGTGGCAGGTTTGGGTATAAAAGTACTGGTACTGTGGCAAGTTGGGATATAAAAGTACTGGTACTGTGGCAGGTTTGGGTATAAAAGTACTGGTACTGTGGCAATTTGGGATATAAAAGTACTGGTACTGTGACAGGTTTGGGTATAAAAGTACTGGTACTGTGGCAGGTTTGAGTATAAAAGTACTGGTACTGTGGCAGGTTTGGGTATAAAAGTACTGGTACTGTGGCAGGTTTTGGTATAAAAGTACTGGTACTGTGGCAAGTTGGGATATAAAAGTACTGGTACTGTGGATAGGTTTGTGTATAAAAGTACTGGTACAGTGGCAGGTTTGGGTATAAAAGTACTGGTACTGTGGCAGGTTTGGATATAAAAGTACTAGTACTGTGGCAGGTTTGGGTATAAAAGTACTGGTACTGTAGCAGGTTTGGATATAAAAGTACTGGTACTGTGGCAGGTTTGGATATTAAAGTACTGGTACTGTGGCAGGTTTGGGTATAAAAGTACTGGTACTGTGGCAATTTGGGATATAAAAGTACTGGTACTGTGGCAGGTTGGGATATAAAAGTACTGGTACTGTGGCAGGTTTTGGTATAAAAGTACTGGTACTGTGGCAGGTTTGGGTATAAAAGTACTGGTACTGTGGCAGGTTTAGGTATAAAAGTACTGGTACTGTAGCAGATTGGGATATAAAAGTACTGTTACTGTGGAAGGTTTTGGTATAAAAGTACTGGTACTGTGGCAGGTTTGGGTATAAAAGTACTGGTACTGTGGCAGGTTTGGGTATAAAAGTACTGGTACTGTGGCAGGTTTGGGTATAAAAGTACTGGTACTGTGGCAGGTTTGGGTATAAAAGTACCGGTACTGTGGCAAGTTGGGATATAAAAGTACTGGTACTGTGGCAGGTTGGGGTATAAAAGTACTGGTACTGTGGCAGGTTGGGATATAAAAGTACTGGTACTGTAGCAGATTGGGATATAAAAGTACTGGTACTGTGGCAGGTTTGCGTATAAAAGTACTGGTACTGTGGCAGGTTTGGGTATAAAAGTACTGGTACTGTAGCAGTTTGGGATATAAAAGTACTGGTACTGTGGCAGATTTGGGTATAAAAGTACTGGTACTGTGGCAGGTTTGCGTATAAAAGTACTGGTACTGTGGCAGGTTTTTGGGTATAAAAGTACTGGTACTGTGGCAGGTTTGCGTATAAAAGTACTGGTACTGTAGCAGTTTGGGATATAAAAGTACTGGTACTGTGGCAGGTTTGGGATATAAAAGTACTGGTACTGTGGCAGGTTTGGGTGTAAAAGTACTGGTACTGTGGCAGGTTTGCGTATAAAAGTACTGGTACTGTGGCAGGTTTGGATATAAAAGTACTGATACTATGGCAGGTTTGGGTATAAAAGTACTGGTACTGTGGCAAGTTGGGATATAAAAGTACTGGTACCGTGGCAGGATTGGGTATAAAAGTACTGGTACTGTGGCAGGTTGGGATTTAAAAGTACTGGTACTGTATCAGATTGGGATATAAAAGTACTGGTACTGTGGCAAGTTGGGATATAAAAGTACTGGTACTGTGGCAGGTTTGGGTATAAAAGTACTGGTACTGTGGCAGGTTTGGGTATAAAAGTACTGGTACTGTGGCAGGTTTGGGTATAAAAGTACTGGTACTGTGGCAGGTTTGGATATAAAAGTACTGGTACTGTGGCAGGTTTGGGTATAAAAGTACTGGTACTGTGGCAGTTTACCACTGTGTGTCTGTGTCTGTGTCTGTGTCTGTGTCTGTGTGTAACACATTGTATATCCCTGCAGGAAATTGTAATGCTTGTAATGCTGTGTCCTGTTTGCCGTGAGAATTTGACCTGTGACCTGCACAAACTGCAAGCCGCCCCTCCCCCACAGCACCCTGTGGTAAGTATCCCCCCCTCCCCCACAGCACCCTGTGGTAAGCATCCCCCCCTCCCCCACACCACCCGTGGTAAGCATCCCCCCCTCCCCCACACCACCCGTGGTAAGTATCCCCCCCTCCCCCACACCACCCGTGGTAAGTATCCCCCCCTCCCCCACACCACCCGTGGTAAGCATCCCCCCCTCCCCCACACCACCCGTGGTAAGCATCCCCCCCTCCCCCACATCACCCGTGGTAAGTATCCCCCCTTCCCCCACAGCACC
>NW_027454325.1:0-56847 GCF_040206685.1 Ascaphus truei
TGGAGGGGGGTGCATGAGGTTGGGGGGGGGGGTGGTGGAGGGGGGTGTTTGTAAGAGGCAGTGTTGCGCTGCTTGTTCGTGCGGTGTGTGGAGGTGAATGCTGTGGTAGCAGGCGGTGAGGGTTTTGTGGGTTGAGAGGTCGCCCCACAGCAGTGAGGATTGTCAGTGAGGGGTGGGACAGTGGGGTGAGGGGTGGGACAGTGTGGCAGTGGTGTTGGCCGAAGGCCAATGAGAGTCAGTGAGGGGTGGGACAGTGTGGTGAGGGGTGGGACAGTGTTGAGGTGGAGTGACAGGCCAAAGGTGCAATGTGATTGGCCCTAGGGACACAGGGCATGCAGACAAACATACAGACATTTCAGAAATATATAGTAGATTCGATTCTGCATACCATTTCTATAAGTTTTAATGCATTTGATTTCTATAACAGGTTTTAACACAGTTCTCCAGCAGTGCAAGGTTTTTGCAACACTTTCCTGTTTGATAATTTGTTGCCAATATTCCCAACAGTTTGATCTGCAAGCTGTAACAATACATCATGTTACCTTGGAAAAATAAGAATACATTGTAGCTGCTGAGTTACACTGACTGAAGGATTGTTTTGAACTGAAAGGCAGCCATGTCGTGAACCCTGGGAAGCAGGATTTTGCTGATTTGATTACGGGAGAACTAATCAATCGGCAGCTTAGGTAATTAGTTTTCAAGAAAAGTAATCAAAGGCTGCATATATTAAAACACAAAAAAGATTTTTTAAATTTTAACGTGCCTCTCGGATTGCCTCTTTACATGCAAGAAAGAGTAAAACAAGCATTTCCGTTGCAGGCTTGTTTTATGAGAACCTCTTGTTTGATTGATGCTGGGAAGTAAAACAAGAGAATTCCTTGCCAAGATGCTACAATGCATCATAAAGTATCTATTTATTAACAGGAATCATACTGTATATCAGAGACATTTGCACACTGGAGACCGGCTGGCCATGGGAAGAAAATATACTCGGCTGCACCAAATTTACTGTATCACGAAGACTCGTGGGTTTTCCCCCCTCCGATTTATGTCTGAATTATTAGGGAAGCTTGCAGGGCTATAACTTCTCAGGATGCTAAAGGGAAATCTAGCCTGTATCTGTGACTAAGGCATTAGATTAATGGTATTATAAGTGTCAGTGCCACTTACTTGGGCCACTTGAGATAAGTGTCAGTGTAAGTACCACTTTATTTAGCCATATAAATTCCCCTTGGGAGAGCAGGCTGCAGGGCAGGTTCTCACTTTGTCTTCAGTTCTATCCCAACAGCAGAATACCGGAGCATGCTATAGTGACTGGTATGGGAATGGAAGCCGGAATACCTGCCTTAGAATGACAGAATCAAGACATTTCTCCCCAATGCTGAGGATCAGGCCCTACTGGTCACTTGACCTTAGTAACTGGCACTGCTGGTTTGAAGAAATTGGAACTTTGTTTCTGAAAGTTATAATTTCCTGACCGGTTGCAAAAAATCTAGGCTGCTACTCAGCATACAGGACACCTACAAGCTCATATTGAACCCCCAGCATGCCTGGAAATAGGTGGAGGGAACAGATACATTTTAGTGAGAGGGATTGGAGTATTTTTGCAGTACAGAGAAATGGCTTCAGCACATTGTTAAAAGGCTGTGGCCATATACAACCCTACCCTAGAGGAAATACGAAAAATAATCAGAGATCTGCAACCCTGCAATTAGATTGTAAGCTCTTCGGAGCAGGGACTCCTTTTCCTAAATGTTACTTTTAAGTCTGAAGCACTTCTTCCCTTTGTGTTATTTATATCTTATTATGTGTTATTTATAATTTCTATGATTGTAAGTATTACTGCTGTGAAGCGCTATGTACATTAATGGCGCTATACAAATAAAGACTTACATACATACAACCCATGCTGGCAGAGGATGTGACATTAAAAGAAATCTTCCCCAAACCTCCCATTCTTGCATTCCGGCAACCACCAAACCTCAAACAGAAATTAGTCAACAGAAAACTTCATAACGAACCTAAAGACCATGATAATGGCACAAAACCGTGCAACAACACACGCTGCAAACTCTGCAAACATATATGTCAAGATCCCACATCAAGTCGCAACCATGGAACACTCAATGTTAACGGATCATACTGCTGCACATCCAGGAATGTTGTATATATGATTCAATGTGACCTAGGAGACTATATTGGGGAAACCAGCTAAAAACGTCAAGGCAGAATTATACAACATCACGAAGAAGGAAGATACTGCTCACCTGTGGGACATCATTTCTCACAACCAGATCATTCCATAAATGATTTAAAAATCAAAATCCTCAATGGAATGTTTAAAATGCACCCAAGTACGGAAAACATCTGAGCTCAGAAGGATTAGACACCTTGACACCAAAACAAGAGGACTGAATGCGGGTATGGGGTTTCTCACACACTATCACAATTGTTTAGAATTATCCTGACTACCCCTCTGCCAATGTTCTTATCCACATCTTCCCCCCAGACCCTCCCCACAGCACCCCCTTCCCCCTCCATGCTGGTACTTGCCACTGTTTTATTACCCTTCCAATGTCTACAGACATCCCTTTCTCACCCTAAGGCCTGGGTCATGGTACAGCAGCAGGCGGTGCTGAGCCATGCTGAGCCGCGCTGAGCAGATGCACTTACACCCTGCATCTGTGATCAGCGCGGCTTTAGCAGCCGCTTCCGCACGCTTCCGCATGCGTGGGGAGGCTCAGAAATTTTGACCAGACAAGCAAGTTTAAATTTCAGCACTGAGGGGAGCAGAGGAGCGGTCACGTGACCGAAAACAGCCAATGGGAGCGAGGGACTAGCCCCGCCTCCCGCCACGCCGCCTCCCGCCACTCCGTCACGCTTCCCGCTACACCTCCCGCCACGCCTCCCGCCACGCCTCCGCTCCGCCTTCGTCTCGCCCCCAAAGTGCGCTCATTGCCTTGTCTGCCAGGACGCAAAAAAGCTCCTGCTTGAGCAGACGAGGCAGAGTAGAAGCACGGACCTGCGCGCCTGCGAGGCTGGTGGTGTGTGCAGCCGAATTCCCCGGTCTGCAGAGAGCTGCAAGAGGAAAGACAAGGGGGGGCATGACTGTGGAGTGATGGGGCGTGGCCATGACGTCCCCCCGTCAGGTTCGCCCTCATTGCCTGAACCACCGGGGGGCGTGGCCTAGCGCTCCGTCGCGACTCCTGATCTCAATTTTCTTGAGAGCAGGAGTTTCTGTCTGCACAGCGTGGTGGCCCCCCCTCGCAGAGGGTCCGGCCCCATTGTGGGGCGGCTCTTGTCCCTGCAGCATCCACCACAGTGGGCGCTATAGTAGTCAACGGGGACCTGGCCTAACTTACCTACATCTCTGGTTTTTTTTCTGCTTTCCTAACCTCTGTTTTAGCCAAGATTCCTTTGTTAACCAGTGAGAACTCTCGAAAGCTTGTCCTATTCCTATGACAAATTGTTAATCCAAATAAAGGTATCATCTATTACTGAAGTACTCATTTATTCTGCGCTATCACAACTGGACTACCACGGCTATTTCTGTGTGTGTGTATGTGTGTATATATATACAACATCACGTTTTGGTGCACTGTTTAATTCATTTGTGCACTGCACAGTCACATTTAGGTATAGCGCTTGTCACAGTATATTTTGTATTTTTATTATCACGTTTTGGTGGGTGAAAAAGGCAGCAAGAAACCTCCACCGTATTGCATATAGCAAATACAAAGATCACTTGTGAGCACATTCACATGTCTTAGGCATGTCTGCAACCCTGCCTTTCACCATTATCACCCAGCACCCAGCGCTTCCACTGCAGCAAGGGATTCTGGGAAATGACATGCAAATGACCACACTGTAATATTTCCATTTGATATATATATATATCTTTGTAGCACCCACAGTGTACTCAGCACGTTATAAAAGAGACAATACAGTGCAGAGAATTAGAATATAATACAGAAGTGCAACAAACTAAATAAATCAAACAATAGGAGAGGAAATCACTGCCCCGGAGAGCTTACAATCGAAGTGGTATGTTTTGAGACTTATAAAGACAATTATTTCTTGTTTTATTTTTTACACGATTTAGCTTTTTTCTGGAAACCCTGCATGAGACAAGATGACAAAATAGAAAGATTTGCAGGGTTCACCTACAGCTAAAAAGTATTAAATTAGCACCACACATTAATTGTTCTGAGATTACATCTGTCACCCACTCCCACCCATTCCCAACGCGCGCACTCTGCTCATCTTGCAAAAACACTCTTTTATGTGTTAACTTCCTAATTAGGAGACTCTCTCCCTTCGATCTAACAGCAGCTTCATTATCTCAAGTCAATTACAGGCTGATTTATCAATTAGTATTGCCATTGATAGTTAGCGTTAGTACAGTGCATTGCAATGTGTGTTATAATTTAATTACTCCAGAGTCTCTTAGATAAGGCTTGAAGGCATTTAAGGTTTTCTCTTGAGGTTAATAAACCATATTCTGGTAAAAAATTGTAAGTAAAGTGAGGGTATTTTTGCTGTTAAATTATTAACTCTGTACGGCTAGGCATGTCTGCAAAATGTTTAGCATTGCACAACAGCATATCGTGCACTGCCGTCTGCTTATATAGCCCCTCTTTATTTCCCTAAATCAGTGGTTTCCAACCCTCACCTACGGTATCTCTAATAGTGCACCTGAGATCAGATGCATTGTAAGGAACCCCAACCCCCTCTAATAACGCGTCTGAGATCAGATACATTGTAAGGAACCCCAACCCTCTCTAATAGCGCGTCTGAGATCAGATGCATTGTTAGGAACCCCAACCCTCTCTAATAGCACGCCTAAGATCAGATGCATTGTAAGGAACCCCAACCCTCTCTAACAGCGCGTCTGAGATCAGATGCATTGTTAGAAACCCCAACCCTCTCTAATAGCGCGCCTAAGATCAGATGCATTGTAAGGAACCCCAACCCTCTCTAACAGCGCGTCTGAGTTCAGATGCATTGTAAATTCTTCTGTATTTGGTGCAATTTTCAAATGACCCTAGAATTGCAGGAATCCCTTTAAGGATGCCCGGCGAACCCAAGACTTCCTTGGAACCCTTGTTGAAAAACAGTACCCTAGAATGTATTAATATCTGTATGCTAGGGTGGGTCCTGAGTCGCCTCCCTTGTACCACAAGAGAAACTGTTCTTCCGGCGAGAAACCAGGCTGGGGTAAGACACGGAACACAGGTATTTTGTATAACAACACTTTATATAGAAGAAAAACAGAAATAATATACTGTGGCCCTCAAAATCAGAGGACCATAAACAATCATTTTGACAGTCACTCAGAGAGAATAGTATTAACCCCGCTGCATAGTTGTCCCACAGTGTATCTTACTCTGTCGTGGAGGCCCAGGTTCTAACTAATGGCCTACTGTTGGTGCCGGTACAGCGTTGGAGTCCATGTAGGAAGCATGGATGTGTTTATAGATGCAGGCCTGTTACTTCACAAATAATGGCGGTAGCTGTGTACATTGGAAATTATATTTTAATGTCGTTGGGGCGATCCCCTGGATGTGTTTCCACCTGTGGTACTAACAGCTTCAGCACCCCCAGCTTACAGGGGTCTCCTTTACTCAGATGAAGTACTCTCCTTGGTTGTACCCGCTATCTCCAGTATGTGCCTCTGCAAGCACGGGGCTCGGTCTCTGTAAGCGCGGGGCCCGGTTTCTGTGAGGCCTCTGTAAGCATGGGGCCCAGTCTCTGTAAGTTCTCTGTATGCGTGGGGCCAGGTCTCTATAGCGTGGGGCCCAGTCTCTGTAAGGTCTCTGTAAGTGTGGGGCCCGGTCTCTGTAAGGTCTCTGTAAGCGTGGGGCCAGTCTCTGTAAGTTCCCTGTAAGCGTGGGGCCTGGTCTCTTTAAGCGTGGGGCCCGGTCTCAGTAAGTTCTCTGTAAGCGTGGGGCCCGGTCTCTGTAAGCGAGGGGCCCGGTCTCAGTAAGCTTGGGGCCCAGTATCTGTAAGGTAAGCTGGCCATGCCCAGAGGAGACATCTTAATTCAAAGGGGAATTTAGTGAATAAAAAGCAGCAAAGTAAAATATTTTATTTATTTATTATTTATTTATAAAATATTTTACCAGGAAGTAATACATTGAGAGTTACCTCTCGTTTTCAAGTATGTCCTGGGCACAGAGAAAAACAAATAATACATGGTTACAAGTACAGTTACATAAATGAACAAGGTATACATTATATACAAGACATTGCATGCACAGTTAAAGAAAATATATATTATATTATATATAATACATGTATTAACAGTTATATCATACAAACAGTACAAATTAATATGTCGAGTACGTTTGACAAATGATCATAATAATCGAATACTGAAAAGTAAAACCAATGCCACCAAGTAACAAATTACTAACAGCAATGGTTAAACAGCAATGGTTAATCATTAGGAACCTTTGCTTTATTACCAGATAGAAGACCGAATCTGAAGAAATGCAACTAATAAGACCCTGGGTCTCAAGGGTTGGGCCGAGCTTTGAAAACATTCAAGGAAATGTTTGCGGACTGAAATCACTGCTGGGATTTCTAGTTGTGGCTACTTGGCTTCTGTTTTTGTCGTACCACCAAAGTCAACCTGTTACAAAGAGGGGGCATGCGAGATTGTAAGCTCTTTGGGGCAGAAACTCCTTTTCCTAAATGTTAAAGCACTTCTTCCCTTTATGTGTGATTTTTATTGCTTGCTATTTATATGCTTGTCACGTGTATTACGGCTGTGAAGCGCGATGTGCATTAATGGCTCTATATAAATAAAGACATACATACATGTGGGTTAATCATGTACGTGCCATGGCACCCAGACGAAGCGCAACAAGAACTGGCACGTCTTCAGAAATAAAAAAAAAATCACATTGAGAACCCTGACAAATGCAATCGGCTTCTCTCCCTGAGCGGTGCCAGGCAACGCCAACGGGAACGTTTCTTTAAAAGCTCGTGTCATCTTTGTTTTTCTTTCTGCTCACTGCAGTGGGTCTGGATGTGAAGCAGACAAGCAGTCGGCCTGAGACTTCGCCTTCAGCTTATCAAACGGCCAGGTTTCTTTTTGAGGAAGTCGGGCAAAGGAAGAATCCCACCGAGTGATTGGGAGAGAGAAAGAAATCCTTCTACCACAAAGCAGAGCTTTTGGGGGGAAAAAACGAATTTGACCCCCTGCCGCGCCGGAGATACTTGCAGCGCATCACTTAGCAAATTGCTCCTGCCCGGGGCTGAAAGAGTTAAGCAAAGAACCTTGTGAAGACGCAAGATGCAGCGATGAGCAGTTGACTCATTAAAGGATGTCTCTGACAATGCCAATCAATGCCCATTTTCCAAATAGAACAAGTGGTGTTCTGTTATGCTCAGTTTGTTTTGGGCCAAAGCATGGTTATTTATATAGGCGATGTAAGAGTAGTCCTTATCTTAACTGTTCAGCACTCAAGGGGCGCCGCAGAGGTCACAACCTCTGACTGTTATACCGTACCCCCAGGTCCATACTTTACCCCAATCCCCCCCAGGCCTATACCTTACCCCCATCCCCATACATTACCCCCCTCCCCCAGGCCTATACCGGAAACATTTGAGGTAACAATGTTTTTTTTTTTTTTAATAAACAGATTGCATTGTAATACTGTATGTAACACATGTCACCCCCCCCTCTCTGGGAGATACACTGCATTACTGTGTTAGTGTGGTGCTGAGGCATACCTGCTGGTTCAGGAGAGCTGAGTAGCCGCGATGGTAAGGGGCAACAGGACAGGCTTTTGGGGTTCTCTGGTTCTATATCATCAGTGCTTCTGGGCCTCCAGCTGTGATGGGCACCTGGGGTACAGGACATCAGTTCCCACCACAACACTCCGTACCCCTCCTGCCCAAGAATTGACACCCAGGCAGAGGTATAGTGAACAGATATATTTATTGGACATACTGCAGCATTTCTTCTTACAGCATAAATGTTAATATTCAAAGTCCCAGGCCTTCTGGATGATGCGTGCCCCGATAGTATGGGGCCTTGAGTTTTGATGGTCCCCAGGCCTTTCGGCCTCGGGTGGGCCAGCTGATCTGCTCCATGGGAGAGTCTGACAGCCCCTGCTCTCTCCTTCGCAGGTAGAGCAAGACTAAACTAATTTGCTACTCCCACTTGTAAGTCTCTGGAAGGGGCGGGCTCATGGATTGTACACATCTCTGATAGGCTGTACACAGGCCATGAGTCACCACCTTACTTCCTTCACTTACAAGTGGAGCATAAGTGGGGTCACTGGCCCATAGATTAACCTTTTACTGCCTGAAGCTAACTCGACTTACATAACAGATATACTATGTGGGAGAGGTATTATGGGGCAAACCATGTTACATGTATAACACAAATAGCACAGAAAGTGAAGCACTGCAATAATAAGAAACTGGAGATGTACTGTATATAAAAAATAAAATAGTTTATTGACACATAACAAAAAGTCACGGTGGAGACAAACCCCTAACGTGTTTCGTGCCTTCAAACGGCGCTTTGTCAAAGAGAATTGTAAACTTATAAAATCAGCTGTTAAATAGCGAGCCCATCTTGAAAGTTCCTCCCCACTGCACATCTGACTAGCTATAGGATAATTAATAAGCAAAAGAGCCAGTCATCAAATTCAGGAGAGATTTGTGGAGAAATTGTGCTCAAATATAAGTGTGTGCTCTGAGCACACAAAAACAATCCAGGCAATAATAACAATACTGGAACCAATCATAGTGCTTTACTGTTCATAAGCATATAACTAGGGGACAAATGACCTAGCGGTGTCCACTTGACTACCGCAACCAAGGGACTTTGTATATTAACCCCCTATAGAGCATAAGAATCCTCAGATGTGGGGTCAAAGGTAAACATTTAAGGGCTAAAGCCCATTACCTGCCGATAGGGGTGTCCAGAATGATGCCGAAGTTCCAAGGTTCCAGAGCGTGCAGTACTGCAAGGTAGAATCAGCAAACAGATAGTGTGGAGCAAAGGAGCACAGCAAAAACATTGTCCAGAAGGAAATAATTTGAGGGCAACTCCATGTAAAAAATAAAAGGATTTTAATTTATCAAGTCACAATGGAGATGAAAGAAAAAAACGCACCAACGCGTTTCATCCCATAGGGACTTTTTCAAGGTGTGAAAATGTCCCTACGGGATGAAACGCGTTGGTGCATTTGTTTCTTTCATCGCCATTGTGACCTGATGAATTAAAATCCTTTTATTTGTTACCTGGAGTTGCCCTCAAATTATTTTTTCCTGGACAACGCTTTGCTGTGCTCCTTTGCTCCAAACTATCAAATTCAAAGGCTATCAAAGGCTTAACTGGTGGTCCGCAGCAGTGTTAGAGGGTCATTGGTTTTCATGCGGGTCCTGTCTTTAAGCCTAATTATACCCCCAGTTGTATGCTTGCTGCGGTCTTAGATCTCTTCCCTTGGATGTGGAACAGAGCTGTATTCTCACCCTACATAAATTCTTAAAGGATATATGTTCATATGACATTTTTTCCTTGACATTATCGGAACAATTCGTTCAGTCTATTGAAGCATTTTATGGATTTTTTTTCATTACAAATTACATTTACAAATTGTTTCTCATAAACCATGGCCGTTTTTGGAGCACTGACCTTTTGGGATTTGTTTCCTGTTTTTTTGTGCATTGTAATATAATATTTTTTTTCAGCCTTCCAATAACACGAGAGAATATTTAAGTAAAAGTTACGTCATAAAAAAATATTTTTTTCGTGGTAGGTGCACTATTTGTTTAGGAGGGGCGGGGGGGAGTCTGCTACTTACATTGGTCCCGGGCCCCAAGATTTCTGTTGGCGCCTCTGCCATCATGCATGATTCTCTGATGCTATTCTTGACCGCCATCCTCTCCCCTGGCAAGTCCAACTTCATCCATCTTCCTGCTGCACAGCTACCAGGATAGGATACCAATAACGAGGGTACCAGGAACAAGGATACTCCAGACAGGGAACTTAAACTTCACTTCAATGGATCCTTGAATAAAGGCAGGTAACATTCCCCTATCCCCCACTTTTATACTCTTCTATACACCGACCCCTACCCTGACCTTATGGCTCTTTAGGGGACGAGCCTTGACCTCAAGTCATGCCTCCCCCCTACAGGTCCGGGGCTTTCTTATCTCATACGTTCAAACTATAAAAGCGTGAAACTGGTAAGTGTAAGGCTGCGTCCATAGAGGGGCAGACTGCGCGGACGCGTCCGCACGCAGAGCGATCACACTGCCTAAAGGCAGTGATCGCGTATATACAGCGTGCGGGCGCGTACGTGCATGCGGAAGCGGGCGCGCGATGCCCCTGAAATCAGTCAAAACTGATTTCTCGCGCGATAGGGCGGTCACGTGAGCGGTTTGCCCAATGAGGGCGAACCAGCTCCGTGACGTCAGTGGCCCGCCCATAGACATGCCTCCGCACGGCTGCATTGTCTATGGACGCAGCCTTAGTGTTTCCCGAAAATCCGGGCTGTCTACGGAAGGAAGTGTTTCGTTGATAAGTTGTATCATTAAACAGATGTAGTGAGACTTAACATTTTCAGTGCCGCAGCCGCTAAACGTCACATGACCACGGTGGCCGCAGCACTGTAGGATTAAACTGTGCGGGTCACATTCAGAAGCAATCGCGGCAGACACTGTCCCCAGCAGCGCAGACTTTTGCTTGTTTGCCTGCTGGGGACAGTAAGGCATACTACCTCTGTATAGTGTCCTACATCATGAGATTTTTCCAACAGCTACAAAATAATATTATTATTTTGTTCTAAGGCACCAACATGCTCCACAGCGCAGTATAAATGGGAGTATAAAGTAGAGACAGAAAATAACATTGTACAACAAATATTATAACCAGTTTTCAGGGTCTGAGGGGAGAGAATATAGGAAAGCCTTGTTTAGGAAAACTACATGTTTTCGTGAAAGCAAAGAAATCTGGGAGCAGTTCATTTCATTAAAAAAAATTCGAAGCCTTGCCCTGACTGTTGTGATAAATGACTGAGGACGTTTTCAAATGGAATTCCCAATGTGAAAGTGTTTGGAATAATTTGTGATGTGTGAGCGATTTATGATAAATATGCAGTCAAGATGACTAAATTATCTGCTTTTGGCAGATTCAATAACTGCTAAGCCTTTCATTTAGCCTGGAAGTACAGTATAAAGTGTACATATATTGTAATTCCTTATAGCATAATTGCTTTGTAATTGCTTGCTGACGGTAATATTTATACGTTTCTGCTCTTACAGATCAATCTTCAGAGCAAGAGGCAATTTCAGTTAAACATTCATCTTCGTTTTCTGAAAATGATGGGCCACTGCGCTCTAACCAGAGAGATCAGCATTAATGCAATCTTGCAGTTTATCTTATTCCTTGTAAAGACAATTTAAATGATCATGTTTTTTTTTTAACAATAGCCTTTCCGTTAGCTAAACGCCTTCCATCCAGATTTACCAATAACCAACCCCAGTCCTCCTGCGGCCTCTCATACATTGCATATTAAACTCTTAAGACAAAATGAGAAGAGCCTCTGATTTTATTAACTGTTGCAAACCACTAAGGGTCTTATTCTATATACTTAGAAGCAGCAGATCTCACGGCAATCAGCATTAAACTCCCATTGAATTGAATGGGGATATATGGAACAAGCCCTCTAAAATCCGCTGATTTAAGTTCTTTGGCAAGGGAGATAAACGTATCCAAATAAGGGACCTGTGATTGCTATAACTGCTATTTATATTCACCTACTGTAGAAGTAGACTAATCAGATACTATGCAAAATGTGGGAATTTCTCTAATGGTTGTACAAAGAACATCTATATAATATAATAACTAAATCAATTGAAAGAACTAATTTAGCAGGCAGCTAATAATTTCTGTTTTTCTCTCTAGTGGTTTTATCTTTCTCTTCGAGTATATCACGCTATGCAAATTAAAGCATGAAATGAATATAGATCCTACATGTACCTGTTACTAGCATACTGAAAATAAATTATCAAAGTGTCAAAATAGATTCTTTGAATTTTTATCCAGAAAGCAAAGTCTTGAAAAATCTGTATAATCTGTGTCTTTCTTCCATTCCTGGTTCTTTGATTGTGACCACATACTCACAACATGTGTCCATCTCAGGCTCTAACTCCAACCCCCTGGATATCACCTGTGGTGTCCCGCAAGGCTCTGTTCTGGGCCCCCTACTCTTCTCAGTGTTCATTAATGATCTTCCCACAGCTTGTAAGGAAGCCTCAATACACATGTATGCAGATGACACAATCCTATATGCACACAGCCATAGCCTCTCTGACCTTCAACACATACTTCAGTCTGACTTTTTGAGACTCGAAAATTGGATTTCCCAAAACAAACTGTTTTTAAACACTGACAAGACTGTAACAATGGTATTTGGGACCAAGACTAAATTTGTAAAGCTCCCAGTGACTGAGCTCCTGATTAGAACCAACGCTAACACCACCCTAACACCTGTCACTAGTTTTAAATACCTGGGCTTATGGTTTGACTCCCACTTAACATTCGGGATGCACATTGATACCCTGACAACCAAGACCTATGCCAAATTAGGGGGACTTTACAAGAACAAATCCTCCCTAAGTCTCCTGGTCAGAAAGCATATCGCACAGCAGATGCTAATGCCAATTATTGACTATGGAGACATAGTATATGGCTCGGCACCTCAAACCCACCTTAGCAAACTTGACACCCTCTACAATTCAATTTGTCGTTTTGTTCTCCAATGCAACTACAACACACATCACTGCGAAATGCTCAAAGAACTAGATTCGTCAACACTAGAGTCTAGGCGCAAAGTTCACCTTTCCTGTCTTGCCTTTAAATTCTTCATGGGCAAGCTACCCAGCTACCTGAACAAGCTCCTCACCCCTACCACTTGCAGCACTTATCACCTGAGATCAGACTCCAAAAGACTGTTCATGGTCCCAAGGCTCAACAAAGTATCCGGACGTTCCTCCTTCTCCTACCGTGCACCCCAAAACTGGAACAACCTACCAGAGACCCTCACATCCACCACCAGTTTAAGTTTTTTCAAATCTAAGGCTGTCTCACATTTTAACCTGGTCTGTAACTGTTTCATACGCTCATAATATATATTTTCTTTAACTGTGCACGCACTGTCTTGTATATAATGTACTAGCTGAGAGACCCGGCGTTGCCCGGGATGTAATGTTCCCGTTCCTCTCTCTCTCCTCCCCCCTCTCTCTGTTTGTCCCCCATTCACATCAATCCAGTCCCCCCCCTCCCTCCCTCCTTTACAGCTTCATGTAGCGTGTGTGCGTCAGTCACTGTGTGTTTGCGCGCGCGTCAGTGAGTCTGAGGCAGAAACACAAACACACACAGACTGACTGACGCACACACAGTCAGTGTGTGCCTCAGTCAGTGTGTGCGTGCGTGTGTGCGTCAGTCAGGGTTTGTGTGCGCGTCAGTCAGTGTGTGCGTGCGGCAGTCAGTCAGTGTGTGTGTGGGGGGGGGGTGTGTGCGCGTGCGGCAGTCAGTGTGCGCGCGTCAGTCGGTGTGTGTGTCAGTCGGTGTGTGTGTCAGTCGGTGTGTGTGTCAGTCGGTGTGTGTGTCAGTCGGTGTGTGTGTCAGTCAGTGTGTGTGTCAGTCAGTGTGTGTGTCAGTCAGTGTGTGTGTCAGTCAGTGTGTGTGTCAGTCAGTGTGTGTGTCAGTCAGTGTGTGTGTCAGTCAGTGTGTGTGTCAGTCAGTGTGTGTGTGTGTGTGTGCGCGCGTCAGTTAGTGTGTGTGTGTGTGTGAGCCAGTGTGTGTGTGAGTCAGTGTCAGTGTGTCAGTCAGTGTGTGTGTCAGTCAGTGTGTGTGTGTCAGTCAGTGTGTGTGTGTCAGTCAGTGTGTGTGCGCGCGTCAGTGTGTCAGTAAGTTGTGTGTGTCAGTCAGTGTGTGGGAGGTGATGTGAGTGGAGCGCCGGGGAGGGGAGCGCCGGGGAGGGGAGCACCAGGGAGGGGAGTCAGGGGAGGGGAGGCGTCAAAGGCGGGGAGGCGTCAAAGGCAGGGGGGGGCGTCAAAGGCAGGGGGGGGGGGCGTCAAAGGCAGGGGGGGGGTGTCAAAGGCAGGGGGGGGGCGTCAAAGGCAGGGGGGGGTGTCAAAGGCAGGGGGGGGCGTCAAAGGCAGGAAGGGGGGGCGTCAAAGGCAAGGGGGGCGTCAAAGGCAGGGGGGGGGCGTCAAAGGGAGGGGGGGGGCGTGAAAGGGAGGGGGGGGGGCGTCAAAGGGAGGGGGCGTCAAAGGGAGGGGGCGTCAAAGGGAGAGGGGAGGGTGGCGTCAAAGGCAGGGGGGGTGGCGTCAAAGGCAGGGGGGGGCGTCAAAGGCAGGGGGGGGGCGTCAAAGGCAGGGGGGGGGGGCGTCAAAGGCAGGGGGGGGGGCGTCAAAGGCGGGGGGGGCGTCAAAGGCAGGGGGGGGCGTCAAAGGCAGGGGGGGGCGTCAAAGGCAGGGGGGGGGGGCGTCAAAGGCAGGGGGGGGGCGTCAAAGGCAGGGGGGGGCGTCAAAGGCAGGGGGGGCGTCAAAGGCAGGGGGGGGGCGTCAAAGGCAGGGGGGGGCATCAAAGGCAGGGGGGGGGCATCAAAGGCAGGGGGGGGGCGTCAAAGGCAGGGGGGGGGCGTCAAAGGCAGGGGGGGGGTGTCAAAGGCAGGGGGGGGCGTCAAAGGCAGGGGGGGGGCGTCAAAGGCAGGGGGGGCGTCAAAGGCAGGGGGGGGCGTCAAAGGCAGGGGGGGGGTGTCAAAGGCAGGGGGGGGGCGTCAAAGGCAGGGGGGGCGTCAAAGGCAGGGGGGGGCGTCAAAGGCAGGAAGGGGGGGCGTCAAAGGCAGGGGGGGCGTCAAAGGCAGGGGGGGGGGCGTCAAAGGGAGGGGGGGGGCGTCAAAGGGAGGGGGGGGGGCGTCAAAGGGAGGGGGCGTCAAAGGGAGAGGGGAGGGTGGCGTCAAAGGCAGGGGGGGTGGCGTCAAAGGCAGGGGGGGGGCGTCAAAGGCAGGGGGGGCGTCAAAGGCAGGGGGGGGGCGTCAAAGGCAGGGGGGGGGTGTCAAAGGCAGGGGGGGGCGTCAAAGGCGGGGGGGGGCGTCAAAGGCAGGGGGGGGGTGTCAAAGGCAGGGGGGGGGCGTCAAAGGCAGGGGGGGGGGGCGTCAAAGGCAGGGGGGGGCGTCAAAGGCAGGGGGGGGGCGTCAAAGGCAGGGGGGGGGCGTCAAAGGCAGGGGGGGGCGTCAAAGGCAGGGGGGGGGGCGTCAAAGGCAGGGTGGGGGGGCGTCAAAGGCAGGGGGGGGGCGTCAAAGGCAGGGGGGGGGGCGTCAAAGGCAGGGGGGGGGGGCATCAAAGGCAGGGGGGGGCGTCAAAGGCATGGATTCCTCCCCTTGCATTTCCTCACCTAGCAGCATTAAGTCCCTGCCGCCGTCCTCCTGCTCCTCGGGGATGTTGAGCCGTAGAGAGCGTGCTCTGGGAGGTAGTTGGGGAGGAGGGTGGGTGAGGGGGGGAGAGGTGGGGAGAAGTGGGGGGGGGAGAAGTAGGGGGGGGGAGAAGTGGGGGGGGGGAGAAGAGAGGGGGGGGAAGTGGGGGAGCGACACACGCAACACCTTCCTGTAGTTCCGGGCGCCGCCATCTTCTCACTGGGCGCCGCGAGGGAGGAAGGGGGTCCTTCCGGGCGCCGCCATCTGTTCCAGTTGGAGCGGCGGCGGAGAGGGAGAGAGGTGAGTTGTAGCGGCGAGGGGGAGAGAGACCTGGCGTTGCCCGTGAGTAAAATTTCCCGCTCCCTTCTCTCTCCCTCTTTCTCCGTGTTCCCCAGAGGGGAGGGACGAACAGTGGACAGGAGGGTGTGGGGACGGACAGTGGACAGGAGGGTGTGGGGACGGACAGTGGACAGGAGGTGGGGGACGGACAGTGGACAGGATGGGGGGACAGTGGACAGGAGGGACGGACAGTGGACAGGAGGGGGGGACAGGAGGGGGGGGACAGGAGGGGGGGACAGGAGGGGGGGGGACAGGAGGGGGGGACGGACAGTAGACAGGAGGGGGGGACAGTGGACAGGAGGGGGGGCAGTAGACAGGAGAGGGGGAGGGGGGGGGGGTGGACAGGAGGGGGCAGTGGACAGGAGGGGGGCAGTGGACAGGAGGGGGGGGCAGTGGACAGGAGAGGGGGGGACGTGGACAGGAGGGGGGGCAGTGGACAGGAGGGGGGGCAGTGGACAGGAGGGGGGGGCAGTGAACAGGAGGGGGGGCAGTGGACAGGAGGGGGGGGCAGTGGACAGGAGGGGGGGCAGTGGACAGGAGGGGGGGCAGTGGACAGGAGGGGGGGGCAGTGGACAGACACACACACACACACACACACACACACACACACACACACACACATGTCTCTGTTGATGCGCCCTTTCTCAGTTCCGTTTGGCGCCGCAGGTGAGGGAGCGACACCTACCTGTACTTCCGGGCGCCGCCATCGTCTGACTCGGCGCCGCGAGGGAGGAAGGGGGATCCGCCATCTTACGCGCCGCGTGGCAGCTGCCTGTTCCCCCGCCGGGGGTACGGGAGAGGTGATTTGGAGCGGGGAGAGGTGATTTGGAGCGGGGAGAGGTGATGCCGCTGGGGAGGGGGAGAGTTCAGTTTGAGCGCCGCTGGGGAGGGGGAGAGATGATGCCGCTGGGGAGGGGGAGAGGTGATTTGGAGCGGGGAGGGGGGAGAGGTGATTTGGAGCGGGGAGGGGAGAGGTGATGCCGCTGGGGAGGGGGAGAGGTGATTTGGAGCGGGGGAGGGGGAGAGGTGATGCCGCTGGGGAGGGGGAGAGGTGATGCCGCTGGGGAGGGGGAGAGGTGATGCCGCCGGGGAGGGGGAGAGGTGATTTGGAGCGGGGAGAGGTGATTTGGAGCGGGGAGGGGGAGAGGTGATGCCGCTGGGGAGGGGGAGAGGTGATGCCGCTGGGGAGGGGGAGAGGTGATTTGGAGCGGGGAGGGGGAGAGGTGATTTGGAGCGGGGAGGGGGAGAGGTGATGCCGCTGGGGAGGGGGAGAGGTGATGCCGCCGGGGAGGGGGAGAGGTGATTTGGAGCGGGGAGGGGGGAGAGGTGATTTGGAGCGGGGAGGGGGAGAGGTGATGCCGCTGGGGAGGGGGGAGAGGTGATTTGGAGCGGGGAGGGGGGAGAGGTGATTTGGAGCGGGGAGGGGGAGAGGTGATTTGGAGCGGGGAGCGGGGAGAGTGTGTGTGTGTGTGTGTGTGTGTGTGTGTGTGTGTGTGTGTGTGTGTACCTACCTTTGGCCCGTCACTCCGCCTCAGGCCAATGAGAGGTGTGGGGGGCGGGCCAAGGGGGTGGTGTGTGTGTGTGAGGCCAATGAGAGGTGTGCGGGGGCGGGCGGGCCAAGGGACCAATGAGATTGCCCCTAGGGACACCGGACATCCAGGCAGGCAGGCAGGCATGCATGCAGGCATACAGTGCTTTCACTAATATAGTATACTAGCTGAGAGACCCGGCGTTGCCCGGGATGTAAATGCGTAATAGGTAGTATTATTTATAAATCGTGGAACAATAGGTGACTGTTTGTTGTAAAGGTTGGATAATAATATTGAAAAGAAAGATGGAAGAAAATGTAATACGATGTTGTATAAAAATGGTTTATTGTAAACACACCACAGTACAATGTATATTTTGGTGGCATAAGTGATGTAAAAATCTGAGTCGTGTGTCCTGCTAGGGTGTGAGGCGGCGGGTGGTGCGTGGGTTGTGAGTGCTGTGTGCGAGTGGGGGTCCTGCTAGGGTGTGAGGCGGCGGGTGGTGCGTGGGTTGTGAGTGCTGTCTGTGAGTGGGGGTCCTGCAAGGGTGTGAGGCGGCGGCTGGCGCGTGGGTTGTGAGTGCTGTCTGTGAGTGGGGGTCCTGCTAGGGTGTGAGGCGGTGGGTCAGTGATGTCGGTGCGTAGGGGCGGGAGGCAGCAGGTGTGTGTGGCGGCAGGTATGTGTCGAGTGTGGCGGGTGTCTGTTGAGTGCGTGCAGCGGCTGTGAGGCGGTGGGTGAAAGGCAGAGGCGGCCGGAGTAAGGGCGGGTGAAAGGCAGAGGCGGCGGTGGGGAGGCGGTAAGGCGGGTATGAAGGCGAAGGGCGGCGGGAAGGGGAGGAGGGGGTGGAGGAGGGGGGCAAGGGGTGGAGGAGGGGGGGCAAGGGGTGGAGGAGGGGGGCAAGGGGTGGAGGAGGGGGGAAGGGTTAGAGGAGGGGGGGGAAGGGTTAGAGGAGGGGGGGGAAGGGTTAGAGGAGGGGGGGGAAGGGTTAGAGGAGGGGGGGAAGGGTTAGAGGAGGGGGGGAAGGGTTAGAGGAGGGGGGGGAAGGGTTAGAGGAGGGGGGGAAGGGTTAGAGGACGGGGGGAAGGGTTAGAGGAGGGGGGGAAGGGTTAGAGGAGGGGGGGGAAGGGTTAGAGGAGGGGGGGAAGGGTTAGAGGAGGGGGGGGAAGGGTTAGAGGAGGGGGTGGAAGTGTGGGAGGGGGTGGGAGGGGAAAGGGGAAAAAGAGGTGATGGGGGGGGGGGGGGGGAAGAGGAGCGGAGGGGGGGTGGAAAGGGGAGCGGAGGGGGGGTGGAAAGGGGAGCGGAGGGGGGGGAAGGGGAGCGGAGGGGGGGAAGGGGAGCGGAGGGGGGGAAGGGGAGCGGGGGGGGAAGGGGAGCGGGGGGGGAAGGGGAGCGGGGGGGGGAAAGGGGAGAAGTGGTGGGAAGGGGGAGGAGGGGGGAGGTGGTGGAAAGGGGGAGAAGGGGGGAGGTGGTGGAAAGGGGGAGAAGGGGGGAGGTGGTGGGAAGGGGGAGAAGGGGGGAGGTGGTGGGAAGGGGGGAGGTGGTAGGAAGGAGGAGGAGGGGGAAGGTGGTGGAAAGGGAGAGAAGGGGGGATGTGGTGGGAAGGGGGAGGAGGGGGAAGGTGGTGGGAAGGGGGAGGAGGGGGGAGGTGGTGGGAAGGGGGGAGGTGGTGGGAAGGGGGGAGGGTGGAGGTGGTGGGAAGGGGGGAGGTGGTGGGAAGGGGGGGGAGGTGGTGGTTAGGGGGGGAGGTGGTGGAAAGGGGGTGGAGGTGGTGGGAAGGGGGGGGAGGGGTGAGGTGGTGGGAAGGGGGAGGAGGTGGGAAGGGGGAGGCGGAGGGAAGGCGGGGGGTGGGAGGCGGTGGGAAGGCGGGGGGTGGGAGGAGGTGGGAAGGCGGGGGGTGGGAGGCGGTGGGAAGGGGGGTGTGAGGCGGTGGGAAGGGGGGTGGGAGGCGGTGGGAAGGGGGGTGGGAGGCGATGGGAGTCGGTGGGAAGGTGGTGGGAGGCGGTGGGAAGGGGGGGGAGGCGGTGGGAAGGGGGGGGGAGGCGGTGGGAAGGGGGGGAGGGAGGCGGTGGGAAGGGGGGGGAGAGGCGGTGGGAAGGGGGGGAAGCGGTGGGAAGGGGGGGTGGGAGGCGGTGGGAAGGGGGGGTGGGAGGCGGTGGGAAGGGGGGGTGGGAGGCGGTGGGAAGGGAGGGGGAGGCGGTGGGAAGGGGTGGGGGGAGGCGGTGGGAAGGGGTGGGGGGAGGCGGTGGGAAGGGGGGCTGGGAGGCGGTGGGAAGGGGGGGGGAGGCGGTGGGAAGGGGGGGAGGCGGTGGGAAGGGGGGGAAGGGGGAGGCGGTGGGAAGGGGGGGGGCGGTGGGAAGGGGAGGGAAGGGGGGGGGAGGCGGTGGGAAGGGGAGGGAAGGGGGGGGGAGGCGGTGGGAAGGGGGGGGGAGGCGGTGGGAATGGGGGGGAGGCGGTGGGAAGGGGGGGAGGCGGTGGGAAGGGGGGGGGAGGCGGTGGGAAGGGGGGGGAGGCGGTGGGAAGGGGGGGTGGAGGGGAGGTGAAGGGGGGGGTGGAGGGGAGGTGAAGGTGGGGGGGTGGAGGGGAGGTGAAGGGGGGGTGGAGGGGAGGTGAAGGGGGGGGAGTGGAAGGGAGGTGAAGGGGGGGGGGTGGAAGGGAGGTGTGGAAGGGAGGGGGGTGGAGGGGAGGTGAAGGGGGGGGGGGTGGAGGGGGGGTGGAGGGGAGGTGAAGGGGGGGAGGTTAATGGGGAGGTGAAGGGGGGTGGAAGGGAGAAGTGGAGTGAGGGGAGGTGAAAGGGGGTGAGGGGAGGTGAAGGGGGGTGTAAGGGAGAAGTGGAGTGAGGGGAGGTGAAAGGGGGTGAGGGGAGGTGATGGGGGGTGAGGGGTGGGTGAGGGGAGGTGAAGGCCGCTCACTCACCCGTCCGGCAGGTCCCACGTGGATCTGAGGCGGGAGGCAGTGTGTTGTGGCCGCTCTCCCGCTGTGTCCCGGGCGCTCGCTCGCTCCCCCGCTGACTGTAGCGGCGCCGGGGGGGGGGGGGGTATCGGGGAGACACTGACACTGGAGGGGAGGGGGGGGTGGAGGGGAGGTGAAGGCCGCTCACCCACGTGGATCTGAGGCGGGAGGCAGCGTGTTATGGCCGCTCCCCCGCTGTGTCCCGGGCGCCGCCATCTTGGGTACTCGGCGCCGCGAGGCAGCCTGCCTGGCCACTGGCTGTTCCCCCGCCGGGGAGGGGTGAGTTGTAGCGCCGGGGAGGGGGGGGCATGTATATGTGTGGGGGGGGGGAGAGGTGGGAGATATAGAGGGGGGTCTCGCACGGCCGCTGACACTGGGTGGGGGGGGGGGGCGCTGAAGGGGTAATAATAGTGTGTGTGTCCCGCTGACTGTAGCGGCGCCGGGGGAGGGGGGGGTCGGGGTGAAAGTGCGGGAGACACGGGGAGAGGAGGAGGTGCGCGCGGGTGCTGCTAACACTGTGAGCCCCGCTAATGTATGTAACAGTGTGTGTGTGTGTGTGAGTGTGTGAGTGTGTGAGTGTGTGAGTGTGTGTGTGTGTGTCACTGTGTGTGTGTCTGTCACTGTGTGTGTGTCCCTGTGTGTGTGTGTGTGTGTGTGTCCCTGTGTGTGTGTGTGTGTGTGTGTGTGTGTGTGTGTGTGTGTCTGTCACTGTGTGTGTGTGTGTGTGTGTGTGTGTGTGTGTGTGTGTGTGTCCCTGTGTGTGTGTCCCTGTGTTCCCTGTGTTCCCTGTGTGTGTGTGTGTGTGTCCCTGTGTGTGTGTGTGTCCCTGTGTGTCCTTTGGCCCGTCACTCCGCCTCAGGCCAATGAGAGGTGTGCGGGGGCGGGCGGGCCAAGGGACCAATGAGATTTCCCCTAGGGACACCGGACATCCAGGCAGGCATGCATGCAGGCAGGCAGGCAAACATACAGTGCTTTCACTAATATAGTATAAGATAAGATACCCTGCTCATTTATGTAACTGTACTTGTAACCATGTATTATTTGTTTTACTCTGTGCCCAGGACATACTTGAAAACGAGAGGTATCTCTCAATGTATTACTTCCTGGTAAAAAATATTTTATAAAATAAATAAAAACTTTGATGAGAAAGGATTGAAACAGAAAGTGAAGTGTGTGTCTCGGATTTGATTCTGGCTCACCATTTAAAATAAATATCTTGTACTTTCTGTAACAATAACACAATATGTTCTGTTCTTGTATATTTCACAACTATTAATCTACTCTCTACCCTGAGGAAAAAACTGGGAATTTAAACTAAAATTACTTTTTCGAAAATACTCTTTCTATAGATATATTTTCTTAACCATATTAAATCTTAAATTATACAATGCAATAGAGTGATATGATATTACACTAAATCACCATGGAAAAATTTAGTTTACACAGCACTAACGCTATTATTTTCCGGCAAATATTAACCAATTAATAAAATGATGTCACAAGCAAAAAACAAAATATCTTATAATTCACATCTCGGTTGAGAATGTGGTCAAAGATTACACCATATCGCAGAATTTTTAATTTTTTTTAATCACTTTATGAGTTCAATTTTTATTCTTCTAATACTTGATACTTTGTAATGCATTACATTTTTTTACATGAATTCCTTTACTTCTTTTGAAATATAACCAATTTCTTTCTGAATGAATGGTGAACTTGCAATTACATGTTTGTGAATCCCATAGAAGTGTAGATACAGTTAGTTGGGTTTATACTTCATGCTGTTGGTACACGTAACAGCAGGACTGTAAATTCAGAATTAACCCATAATTTATCCCAACTTCTTGACCATTCTTTACACACAGATTTGGAGTGTGCAAAGTGGTAATTTATATCCACTTCTCGATAATTTTTTGGAATAATAAAAATTCCTTGACGTCTTTTAGTACTTCCCAATTTAATACAAGCTTCTCTTTGCTTGGGAAGGAGTCTTTGGTTTAGGGACAATAGACAGAGTGGTAGGGGGAGCAGTATTGTGGACAGTTGTTTGTTCCCGATCCTGCTGCCTTTTTCTGAAATTTCTTTTTATATGGCAAAGCATGTTACAATAGTAGCAGGTACAAGGTTTACCTGGGTTTTCCTTTCTTTTTTTTTGTAGGTCTTCTCCTGTACCCTTTTTTTAATCATTGTTTGGGGTCATGGAACATACTGCTCTGGAAATTTGGAAGCAAATTCGTATGTGGGCTCTGATAAACTGATTTTGAGACCATCGTATTGTACATTGCTCACAATTTGGGTCTGTTTCACATATTTTATTCCGACAATCCTGTCTAATTTATAGCTCAGATTTAAACCATTTTGGTCAGAAGCTGAAATGTAGTTTCCTCTTTATTGGTGACAAATTTTTCATCAATGTCTTTAAATACATCCATAGCCTGCTTCCATAAGGAACCTCATATTCCTACGCACCCTTTGGGCATCATCAGAAGAACTTTACATTGAGTCGCCTGCTTATGAATAAAATCCATATTAGATTACACAGTAACCAAAAGAATTTGCTGCTTTTGGTACTTACGCAAGCAGAAGCTTCTCCTGTTGGTACCGCTAGAAGAAATCACCCATGCATCGGTCAATCCTCTGACGCATTTCAACATAGGTAGAACCCCTCCTCAGAAACCTTTAGGGTGTTCTGGACGTAGGTGTGCCTTTCACAGTTCTTTTAGTCTTAGTGATTGTCACAGTAGGGGCAGCCAGCCTCACATAATAAAGGTGAAGCCCGGCTGGCTGTCCCAATACCGTGTGTAATGGCCGCCTCTGTGAGGCTCATTTTGGCCTGTGTATTGTGTGTAACCTCTTCCAGAAGAGAGCTACTCACTGTGTGATATCTGGAGGGGGGATTGTGCAAAAAGCACTTTTATTCATGGTGTTAGTGTTGTCCCTGCATTGTTAGCAAGTGAGCAGTGTGTTTTGTGTTGCCAGCATTTCTCCATGTGCAGACACAGTAATTCACTTAGCTGGGCGGAGCAGCTTGAGTACCTGCACTATGTTGAGTGTGGAAGGGCTGTGATTTAGGTCCGGGAACTGATGGTGCAAAGCCATTGTTCTCCCGAGACGCTGAGGGGCCTACCCTGCGAGGGGGTATAGGGCTGGCCAGGGGAACCATTGCCGGGTCTCAGCAAAGTAGGCATGATTCCCATTGGCCAGTTCGAATTTCCCTCTCACCAGCAGCTCCCTCCCCGAAGGACGGTCTAGAGTCCTTAAGCTGGCCCCCTCCTCTGATTGGTGCAGCCGGGCAAGCCCTCATCTTCCGATTGTGAGGATTGTCACGATCCGTGCTCTGATTGGTCAGTGGCCTCTGCTCCATGGAAAAGATAGGCAACCAAGGTCTATGAAAGGAGCACAGCCAATCAGAGTACCAGATGAGTTTGGGAGTTGATCGGAGACACGACTGGTGGGTTTTTCGAAAGTGCTATTGGACAAATAGCACTGAGAAGCCGGAGAAGAAGACGTTCAGGGAAAGCATAATATAGCAGACCCCTGCACCTAGTTGAGGCTAGATTCTTCCCCCACAGACCCCAGTTGGTGAGAGGTACATTGCGATGGTGTATTTTGTGTGTTTGCTGGCTTGCCAGAAAAAACTTTAGTTTATTCAACTATTATGTCCTGTCTGGTGATAATGATCCCGGTGGTAAAGGTGTTAAAAGTTCTGGTCTCCCCTGACAGTGATCACCTTATATCATCCTGACACTGTCCAAAAGCATCTCTCGCCTCTGTTCATTAGTCAAATGAATCTGGAAATGTCGGTGATCGCTGCTGTTTCTTTTCTTTTGAATCTTTCTTCTGAGTCTTTCTTTGCTGTTTCTTGTTCTTTGATCAAGACCACGTACTTACAACCTTGTTGAGAAAGGAGATTCAAGACTCACCCAAGCGACCCAGTACACACCCTTAATCCCCCCGCTGTAATTAATGTCTCAGATTCGGGCTTGCTCGCCATTGAATATACAGTAATATAAACGAACGGTACCATCGAGCGATCAAGAATCTTTTACCTTTCTCCGTCCATAGTATGTTTTCATTTAGCCTTTACCTGTAGACAAAGCTTTATTCTTATTTTGCCTTACGTTAAATAAATGAACTGCCAAGAGATCTGTTTTCGGATATTGAATAAGAAGAAACGCACGATTACAAATAAAGTAACAATTATTTTCACCCACTATAACCTATTAAACAACTAATGGAGCGTGCTGCACATTTTAATGTCTATAATGGTTCTAATTAATATTTTTCTGATAGGAAACATGAAAATATAATTTATGCTTCAATACCCTTGATAGAAAAGGTCATTATTTTGCAAAAGAAGGAAAATCAGCTAGCCTTCATTTATTAGTGATGGAATTTAACTGTATCAGCATTAAAGTTGCAGTTCAAATACTGAAATTTCAGCCCTGAATCCTCCAGTATTCAAAGAGAACCATCTATTTTTTATTTTCTCTTTATTTTGGATGCTTCAAATAGATTTATGTACCCCACCTGTAACTGCAGGTATTTCATTGCAATGAAATACCTGCTTCTCTATTTCAATTTGAAGCTCACCAGCCCTTTTATCCCCTGTACCCAATTTTCCAACTCTGTTCATGAAATGTCTATCAATTGACTGTATACCTCTGTTCATTTCATGTAATCAAGTATTGTTATTACTCTATGCCCAGGACATACTTGATAACGAGAGGTAACTCTCAATGTATTACTTCCTGGTAAAACATTTTATAAATAAATAAATACATTCATTATATAATGCCTTAGACCTGGACCTCGTTTCTATGTGTCACTTCTATATCAAGTATCACTTTCTACTTTACTTCTTCCTACTTAATTCGTAATCCATTATTTAAAGGGCTGGAGGGTGTTACCACCCGAATGTTCCATGTTGACCAACCCACCAGCTCCACGGTTTAGCTGCCACTCACCTCTCCTTTGTGTTGTGTCTGTTGGCTTCCGCTGAAATAAATACTTGTTTATTTGATCTCTGTGTCTTGTCTGGTGCTTGATCCCGTGATGGAGTCATGGTCTCCCGTGACACCGGTTAACACCTGCTCAGATCCAGGAATACTAAAATATTTTTCTTCCTCCCATCTCCTGTTACCCTTGTGCTGTAGCCCCCGTACAGAGCTTCCTCTTAACTTAACCCCATACTTTCCCACTTCTCCAGGTACATCTCTCATCTATTATTTATTTCTCATTAAACATCATCATTTGTGGCCTGGCTAGAGGTTTTTCGGACCCTCAGCCATGCCACCCTTGGGCTTATGGCTCAATGGCTTTTATGATAAAGACTCATTCCTATGATTTATTCTCATATGTCTGAATTGAGTTTTCAAAAGATATGCTGTAGTGGAATTAATGATCAAATCCAAATTAAGTCATCATTAATTACGACAACTTTATCTACTCCTAGGTAAATGGTATTTGCCAAAGATTCCCCATTCAGCAAGTAAAATACTCATTCCAATTATTGTCCCAGCTAGCTCATGTAAGAAGTTATCCAATATTTCCAAAAGTATTCTAAAACCATTTTTCTTCCAGCAGAGAAATACAGCTTGTAAAGCTTTTCCACACAAGTCCTATCAATCATTCAATTCTTATTTTAAAATATTTGTGAAATGCTTGTGAATTACTTATGCCACTGCGTATTATGATGGTTGTGCCAAATATATTTCTCAATGCTTATTTAGCATAAAAGTAATAACTGAACAAACTCCGTATATTACTCTGCAAAGATGGAGGGAATAAATTTCACTCTCAAACTTCAATTTGTCATTTTTCTTTTGTACCTGGCTATTTGTCTACAAATGTATTCTGATAAAATATGGGTTGGCTACATAAAGGAATGTTCATCGTCTCTGAAACAGGCGACACACTTCTAGTACATTTACTGTCATCATTCATTGAAAGATTAACCTCTTCATGACTGGAACTGATTGCAACGGAAAGGGGCCCAGGGACCAGTATAATAATGGTTAAGCCTGGTCTCTGGCCCCTGCCCGTCCTTCTCTTGGGCTCATCTGGCCACCAGACCATGGGGCTACCCCCTTTTTTACATTCTCAGTTGCCCTTTGCCTCCCGTGTAACCTACACTCTATTCCTGTGTGTAAAATGTACTGAAAGTGTAAAAATGTGTTTTGTGCCCACAATAAAGCACAGCCAAGGCCTCTGGACATGCTGGGCGGAGAAATCCCTTGTGCAGCCCGGAAATCCGGAGAACTGGCTATTGCTGGGACTGGAAGGGGGTGTGGTGAGGGGTGCAGGGACAATGCGGAGATTGGGCCGGGGGCCATCTGCCTAAAAAGCATTTAGCTGCCTCCCTAGCCAGATCAGCGCCAGGCCAGCAGAAATATCATACTGGCTGGGGGAGCCCATTGTGAAGCCCCCTGCTGGCAGGCGCTGGTACCACAGGCCAGTTGTATTTCCCTCCAAAGCCCTTTACCTTTTTCAGCCTCGCCCCCAGACCTGATTAGCCAATTTAGGTGAGCCCTTGCGTCCTGATTGGTTCCCGAACAGCATCTGTGCTGTGACTGGTCACCAGCCCATCCGCCAATATTTCCTATGGTAGTGAGTTATCTCTGAAAAGGGGGAACCGGATCAGAGTTCTGAAGCTCATTCTGATCCTGACGTGGAGGTGGACAAAGTGGTGTGCTCCGAGGCTGTGCCGGAGACACCTGAGAACAAGGCTGGGAGCCTAACCAAGCGGGAGATGAAAGAGTGCTTCTGTGCTGCGGGACTGTGAGGTGCCGGAGAAGTGGAGAGCAGGACTTCTCAGAGGGAGATTTGCAAGTTCTCTGCCATGAATTGCACCAGAGAGGTCTGGGTGGACGGTCCCTCCCCCAAAGGTCCTTTCCCAAGTGTGGAAGCAAATCCCGGTTATGCTTTTAATGTGGGTCTCAGCACCTAGCCAGATAGGACCCCCCCCCTACCCCCCCGTATACACCAGGTTTAGTGAGTATAGCTCTGATCTGTGTCTTTGTGTGAGGATTGCTGACTCTGGCTGGAATACAAATTCTTTATTGAACTGCTTTGTCCTGTCTGGTGCGTAGGTCCCGACGATAAGTTCTGGTCGTGACACTGACTCAAACCCATCATGTATCTCCTTAAATTGCTTACAATGTCGCATGCTTGGTATATTATTTCTTTGACAGTACAATGTTTTTCCTGAGGGAAATTAATGCGCATGTGAGGATGCCAACCTCTTATCATATTTTGAGCTCAATAAATGAAAGCACTCACACATGTAACACCGGTACCAATCGTAAAATGGTTCCCCCCAACCTAAGCTGCCCTAGGCAACCGCCTAGCTCGCCTAGTGATTGCACTGGCTCTGACCACCCTATAACAATCAGGGAGGTCCTTATTAGGCACTAATATAGCTCTCTCTTTTTGGTGCTTGGGGTGACTGTGACGATAGCTTCCACAGGCTTATTAATATTACACAAAAAATAATTGGGTTTGAACTGAACGAGGCTTAAGATATAATAAATTGTATTTATTCCTTAGAATAAAGGTGAACACAACAGATAATGCCGTAACAAACAAGAAGTACACTTACATTGGGGTTGGGGAATGAGAAGTATGATGTAGCATTTCTCTCAGCAGTCAGGAAATCATTCAGGTGATGTCAGATAACCATATCAGCAAACGAAAAGGAATGAAGACTTTGCATGAAGACCAAAAATGAAGACAAAGGATAGATGGGGACCAGCAGGTTATAAACCCTTTGTCCCTCTATCTGTAACATTAAGACCCTGGGATTGGTTTGCAATTATCTCCAGCCAATCTTTAATGGGGGAACACATTTTAGGACAGGCCCCCCTGCTAGCTGGCACATGTGCAGTAGAACTCTGGGGTCTCCTTTCTGAGGCCCTACATGTGCAAATGGAATGCCAGGCCAGCTACCCCTCCGGATCTTGGACAAGATAACCTGTGTTGGACAGTAATAAGTGCGACACTTAAAAAACTGCTATGGAATGCGCCCCCTCCACCCTCACATAGACAGGGTGAAAAAACCTTTTGAACAAAGCTTATGTTCTAGCCATTGGGACCCTATGGCCATCTGTCATCCTGATAGCAAAGGATAGCAAAGGAATTTCTTTGAAGCTTTGTCCATACCTTGAAGACACAGTATTAACAGACTATTAACCCTTGTGCTCCCGGATGGATTCTAGTGTGTGTGTGCAGAAACTGAGGTACAATAACAGAGGGGCAACAGGAAAATACACATTTACAGGTTATAACAGGGGTGAAATCACATTTCTGGACCTCAGTCCAGTTAACCCCTTGTCTCCCGGGTGGGGTCAGGGGTGGCCTAATGGGGTGCAACCCCTTTAATACCGGGCCACCCCCTTTCTCCCTCTACAGTGACTTAGGGAGCACTGGGGTTAGAGGAGAGGCAGTGATGTGAGCACCTGTCAGAGAGGCCACGGCAGCAGTATGGAGTTCTAACTGTGATACAAATGTAGCAAGACCTAATGTTCCTGATGCCGAAATCCTGACTGTGGGATCCCCAGACAGTGCGAAATCCTACCCACCCCCAGCACCACCGGCGTCTTTTCCCTAGAGCCGCAGCTTTTTGATTTTCATCGCCCAGCTCTGGGGACAGTAAATCTGGCTTCATCTGTGCATTCAGTTACATTTCATTTTTTTCTACTGTATATCCCATCGTGTCCATTTTGAAGGCAGAACATGAACACGCGGTGTTCCAGCACATGGAAAAGATATAGAACACAAAGCTCCTGGAGCCGAGATGACTGATAACTGCTAAGAAAGAGGGATTAGGCCCATCGTTGCTCTCAAATTCAGAGATGCTGTGCTAAGTGCTAAGACTGGCTCGGTCAGTGTTGAGATAATTGAAGGGGAAATCAGATACAAAGTATAAGTGAGAACGGATACCTGGAAATTAGTATTTTCTCACAGCTAAGCCTCCTGATTATGTCGCAGGTTCCTGATGTGCAGTATAGCACGAACGCCCCATCGTTTTACTCTTTCCCATTATGATTTTCCATAACCCTACCAAGACATTTCACTGTAGTTACAGTAATTCACTGTTCCAGCATCTGTATGTGAAGGGAAGAGAACTCGTTGCAATGAATTACAGGTCTTTCATAACCAAACTGAAGCACACCCATCATTTTATTCCAGTTCTTCTACTTTGGACATAGCGCGTGCATGCCCCCATTATCACATAGCGCGTGCATGCCCCCATTATCACATGTCACGTGCATGCCCCCATTATCACATGTCACATGCATGCCCCCATTATCACATGTCACATGCATGCCACCATTATCACATGTCACATGCATGCCCCCATTATCACATGTCACATGCATGCCCCATTATCACATGTCACATGCATATCCTCATTATCACATGGCGCGTGCATTTCCCCATTATCACATGTCACATGCATGCCCCCATTATCACATGTCACATGCATGCCCCCATTATCACATGTCACATGCATGCCCCCATTATCACATGTCACATGCATGCCCCCATTATCACATGTCACATGCATGCCCCATTATCACATGTCACATGCATATCCTCATTATCACATGGCGCGTGCATTTCCCCATTATCACATGTCACATGCATGTCCTCATTATCACATTTAGATGGTGCTTGCATGTCCCCATTATAACATGGCTTGTCCATGTCCTCAACATCACATGTCACGTGCATGTCCTCATTATCACGTCACATGCATGCCCTCATTATCACATGGTACATGCACGTCCTCATTATCACATGGCGCGTGCATGTCCCCATTATCACGTCACATGCATGCCCTCATTATTACATGGTACATGCACGTCCTCATTATCACATGGCGCGTGCATGTCCCCATTATCACGTCACATGCATGCCCTCATTATTACATGGTACATGCACGTCCTCATTATCACATGGCGCGTGCATGTCCCTATTATCACATGTCACATACATGCCCTCATTATCACATGGTACATGCATGTCCTCATTATCACATGGCGCGTGCATGTCCCCATTATCACATGTAAGTAGAAAAGCATTACAGGGCACTTCGGATTTTTTAAACTATTTATTAGCCCAATTTTATTTGCCGAAGCACCGGTAACTGTATATATATTTTTTTACTTTTTATGGTGCTTGTTTATCCATTATCATATGGCACATGCGGGTCCTAATTATCGCCTGTTGCGTGTATGTCCCCATTATCACGCAGCATGTGCATGTCCCCATTATTACATGGTGTGTGCATCTCCCCATTATCACATGGCGTGTCCATCACCCCATTATCACATGGCGCGTGCATTTCCTACATCAAAAAAACTCCTCTCATTGAGAATTGGGATAGGATAATGGATAAACAAGCATCGTCGAGGGGGGGGGGGGGGGGAGTGCAGAGGAATGGGGGGGGGGGTGATGTGGTATGATGGGGTGATGTGGTATGCTGGGGTGATGTGGTATGGGGGAGTGATGGAGTATGGGAGGGGTGTGATGTGGTATGTGGGGGCTGTGGTATGGGAGGGGGTGCTGTGGTATGGGAAGGGGTGCTGTGAAATGGGAGGAGAGGGGTGTTGTGGTATGGGAGGGGGTGCGCTGTGGTATGGGAGGGGGGTGCTGTGATATGGGAGGGGGTTGCTGTGGTATGGGGGGGTTCTGTGATATGGGAGGGGTGGGTGCTGTGATATGGGAGTGGTGGGTGCTGTGATATGGGAGGGGGGGTGCTGTGGTATGGGAGGGGGTGCTGTGGTATGGGAGGGGGGTGTTTTGTGGTATGGGAGGGGGTGCTGTGATATGGGAGGGGGGATGCTGTGGTACGGTGGGTTTGGTGATATGGGAATGGGGGGGCTGTGGTATGGGAGGGGGGTGCAGTGATACGGGAAATGCTGTGATATGGGAGGGGGGTGCAGTCATATTGGAGGGGGGCTGTGATATGGGAGGGGGGTGCTGTGATATGGGAGGGAGGGGTGATGTGATACGGGAGTGGGGTTCTGTGGATTGGGGGGTGCTGTGATATGGGAGGGGGGTGCTTTGGTATGGGAGTGGTGGGTGCTGTGGTATGGGGGGTGCTGTGATATGGGAGGGGGGTGCTTTGGTATGGGAGGGGGGGGGTGCTGTGGTATGAGGAAGGTACTGTGGTATGGGAGGGGGGTGCTGTGATATGGGAGGGAGGGGTGCTGTGATATGGGAGGGAGGGGTGATGTGATACGGGAGGGGGTGCTGTGGAATGGGGGTTGCTGTGGTATGGGGGGGTGCTGTGATATGGGAGGGGGGTGCTGTGTTATGGGGGGGTGCTGTGATATGGGAGGGAGGGGTGCTGTGATATGGGAGAAGGTGCTGTGGAATGGGGGGGGGTGCTGTGGTATTGGGGGTGCTGTGACATGGGAGAGAGGGGTGCTGTGATATGGGAGGGAGGGGTGCTGTGATATGGGAGGGAGGGGTGCTGTGATATGGGAGGGAGGGATGCTGTGATATGGGAGGGAGGGGTGCTGTGATATGGGAGGGAGGGGTGCTTTGATATGGGAGGGAGGGGTGCTGTGATATGGGAGGGAGGGGTGCTTTGATATGGGAGGGAGGGGTGCTGTGATATGGGAGGGAGGGGTACTTTGATATGGGAGGGAGGGGTGCTTTGATATGGGAGGGAGGGGTGCTTTGATATGGGAGGGAGGGGTGCTGTGATATGGGAGGGAGGGGTGCTTTGATATGGGAGGGAGGGGTGCTGTGATATGGGAGGGAGGGGTGCTATGATATGGGAGGGAGGGGTGCTTTGATATGGGAGGGAGGGGTGCTTTGATATGGGAGGGAGGGGTGCTGTGATATGGGAGGGAGGGGTGCTTTGATATGGGAGGAAGGGGTGATTTGATATGGGAGGGAGGGGTGCTTTGATATGGGAGGGAGGGGTGCTTTGATATGGGAGGCAGGGGTGCTTTGATATGGGAGGGAGGGGTGCTGTGATATGGGAGGGAGGGGTGCTTTGATATGGGAGGGAGGGGTGCTGTGATATGGGAGGGAGGGGTGCTTTGATATGGGAGGGAGGGGTGCTGTGATATGGGAGGGAGGGTTGCTTTGATATGGCAGGGAGGGGTGCTATGATATGGGAGGGAGGGGTGCTTTGATATGGGAGGGAAGGGTGCTATGATATGGGAGGGAGGGGTGCTTTGATATGGGAGGGGAGTCGCTGTGGTATGAGGGGGGGGGGTGCTGTGGTATGGGAGGGGGGGGGGTGCTGTGATATGGGAGAGGAGTTGCTGTGGTATGAGAGGGGGGGGGGTACTGTGGTATGGGAGGGGAGTCGCTGTGGTATGAGAGGGGGGGGTGCTGTGGTATGAGAGGGGGGGGGGTGCTGTGGAATGGGAGTGTTCCCATGACTTGGAACATGAAGAATTGATTAAACACTTCTCTACGGGTTTCAGCTCCACGTCATATTTATTTATATAATTTTTTTGCACCTTTGGATATCAGTTTGCCCCTAAAATAATTACAGCGATCTATGATTATATTTTACACTTCACTGAGATCTGTTATACACAGTCATGTGAAAAAGAAAGTACACCCTCTTTGAATTCCCTGGTGTTACATATCAGGACATAATAACAATCATCTGTTCCTTAGTAGGTCTAGAAATTAGGTAAATACAACCTCAGATGAACAACAACACATGACATATTACACCGTGTCATGATTTATTTAACAAAAATAAAGCCAACATGGAGAAGCCATGTGTGAAAAACTAAGTACACCTTGGCAAATACTGCACAAGTCTAACTAGCTTTATAAACATTTATTTCTTACTAGAGGATTATTGTGAGAATTTACTGTATTTCTCCAAGAATTGCAATAATGTTTCTCCGAGTCTCAGATGGCTAATAATATTACCAAATAGTGACTGATTTTACAGATTTTCGCAAAATTATCCAATCAAAATTGTAGTGCCCATTGAGTTAATGTTCGGGAAGCCTTTCTCACTGACTGCCCCACACCTCTGGAACGCCCTTCCCCTCAATATCCAACTAGCGCACACTCTATCCACCTTTAAGATCCACCTTAAAACATACCTGCTTAACGAAGCAAATGAGTAGCTCCTTGGCTGATACTTTACACCTCATACATAAAGCTCGGCCCCCTGCAGACGCACTTACCTAAATGCCCTCCTACTGTCTCTGTACGTTCACCCTAACTACCAATTAGATTGTAAGCTCCTCGGAGCAGGGACTCCTTATCCTAAAGGCTATTTTTATGTCTGGAGCACTTCTCCCTATTATGTGTTATTTGTATTATTTGTTATTTACATGATTGTAACGTGTATTACTGCGGTGAAGCGCTGTGCACATTAATGGTGCTATATAAATAGAGACATACATACATACAATTGGTTTTGTGGCAACCATGGTTTGGTTCGTAACCTTGAGCAAAAGTTTTGCACATCTCTATCAGTGATATGACTTTGTGCTGGTCTAATTACGCCCCTTTATGCCCGAATACGCTGCCATGGCTCCTGTTTAATGTATACAGAATTCTTGTACGCGCTCTGCACGGTCATTTCCCTGGTGAAATGAACAATAGCTGCCACAGCAGTGACATTTACATGCCGGCTTTGTGTTTCCAGAGTGTTTGCCAGCTCTCACGTATGTCTTATTACTGGCAGACAATAAAAGCAAAGGGTGCGTGTCTTTGCTCTGAGTGACATTTGCATTGAAGCTGCTACGTGTCTGCCATATTATCAGCTCACTTCCTCCTGGGAAATAATGGATTTCCCCCCCCCCCACACTTTATAAAAAAAAATAATCATATTTTGTGTTGATGACCTCAATCTAAACGGACCACAGAGAAAATATGTACGATATAAGTCTCCTAGCTCACACCCCTGTACATGAGCAGATGTCAAGAAAGCAGCTACAAACAGAGACGTTGTGTAGGCAATGCCAATGTGATTAAATAGATTGCAGATAATAATACAGATAAAGATAATGATAGATAACAAGTTTAAGACAGCTCAGAAAAGGTAGTTTGGTTAATATACATGCTGTTACAGAATTGATTGTAGGAGAAAGGCCTAATTGTTCTTCAGCAATAATACAAATATTGTATTGTATTGTATTGTATGTCTTTATTTATATAGCGCCATTAATGTACATAGCGCTTCACAGCAGTAATACATGTGGTAATCCAATAAATAACAGATAATATAAATAACAGATCATGGGAATAAGTGCTTTAGACATTAAGGAAGAGGAGTCCCTGCTCCGAGGAGCTTACAGTCTAATTGGTAGGAAGGGAGAACGTACAGAGACAGTAGGAGGGAGTTCTGGTAAGTGCATCTGCAGGGGGCCAAGCTTTATGTGCAATGTGTTCAGAATAGCCACAGTGCTATTCAGATGCTTCTTTAAGCAAGTGTGTCTTAAGGTGGGTCTTAAAGGTGGATAGAGAGGGTGCTAGTCGGGTACTGAGGGGAAGGGCATTCCAGAGGTGAGGGGCAGTCAATGAAAAAGGTTTAAGGCGGGAGAGGGCTTTAGATACAAAGGGGGTAGAAAGAAGACATCCTTGAGAAGAACGCAAGAGTCTGGATGGTGCATAACGAGAAATTAGGGCTGAGATGTAAGGAGGGGCAGAAGAGTGTAAAGCTTTAAAAGTGAGGAGAAGAATGGAGTGTGAGATGCGGGAATTGATCGGAAGCCAGGAGAGGGATTTCATGAGGGGAGATGCTGAGACATATCTAGGAAAGAGTAGAGTGATTCTGGCAGCAGCGTTAAGGATAGATTGTAGGGGAGACAGGTGAGAGGCAGGAAGGCCGGACAGCAGGAGGTTACAGTAATCAAGACGGGAGAGAATGAGGGCCTGAGTCAGAGTTTTAGCAGTCGAGCAACAGAGGAAAGGGCGTATCTTTGTTATATTGCGTAGGAAAAAGCGACAGGTTTTAGAAATGTTTTGAATGTGAGGGGCAAATGTGAGAGTGGAGTCGAGTGTGACCCCAAGGCAGCGTGCTTGGGCTACTGGGTGAATGATCGTAGTTCCAACAGTAATGTGGAAGGAGGTAGTAGGGCCAGGTTTGGGAGGAAGTATGAGGAGCTCTGTTTTAGCCATGTTGAGTTTAAGGCGGCGGAGGGCCATCCAGGATGATATAGCAGAGAGACATTCAGAAACTTTGGTTTGTACAGTAGGTGTAAGGTCGGGTGTTGAGAAATATATTTGTGTGTCGTCAGCATAGAGGTGATAATTAAACCCAAAAGATGTTATTAGGTCACCTAGAGAGAGTGTATACAGAGAAAAGAGAAGAGGTCCCAGGACAGAGCTCTGGGGTACCCCCACAGAGAGATCAATAGAGGAGGAGGAGTTATTAGCAGAAGAGACACTGAAAGTACGATGGGAGAGGTAGGATGAGATCCAGGATAGAGCTTTGTTCCGTATGCCAAGAGTATGGAGAATGTGAAGGAGAAGAGGTTGGTCCACGGTGTCAAATGCTGCAGAGAGGTCGAGTAATATGAGCAGAGTGTAATGACCTCTGTCTTTGGCAGCATGGAGGTCGTCAGTTATTTTAGTGAGGGCTGTTTCCGTAGAGTGAGCATTACGGAAGCCAGATTGTAGAGGGTCTAGGAGAGAATAGGTGTTGAGAAAATGGAGCAAGCGAGCGAATACAAGACGTTAAAGGAGTTTAGAGGCAAAAAGTAGGAGGGAGACAGGCCGATAGTTAGAAAGACAGGTAGGGTCAAGCTTGCTGTTTTTGAGTAATGGTATGACTGTTGCATGTTTGAAGGAGGATGGAAAGGTTCCAGAGCAGAGGGAGGAGTTAAAAATGTGCGTGAGCGTAGGGATTATAGTAGGAGCAATAGGTTTTAGGAGATGGGAGGGAATGGGGTCAAGAGGGCAAGTGGTAGAGGGAGAAGAGGCGATCAACAGCGACACATCCTCCTCTGAGACAGTGGAAAAAGAGTCAAGGAAGGCAGGAGGAGAGTTAGGAAGAAGTGTAGGATGGGAGGAAGAAACAGAGGGGATGTTCTGACGTATGGATTCCACCTTTTCCTTAAAATAGTCAGCAAAGTCCTGAGCGGAGATGGAGGAAGGAGAGGCAGCCGAGGGTGGTTTGAGTAGAGTATCAAAGACAGAGAACAGTCGGCGTGGGTTAGACTTGTGCATGTTGATTAGTGAAGAAAAGTAGGCTTGTTTAGCTTGCGAGAGGGCAGAGTTGAAACAGGATAGCATAAATTTGTAGTGAAGGAAGTCTGCGAGAGTATGAGATTTCCTCCAGAGGCGTTCAGAGGAACGAGTGGAGGAACGCAGCATGCGCGTGTGGGAATTTAACCAGGGTCTAGGGTTAAAAGGGCGAGTGCGGCAGAGAGAAAGCGGGGCATGTAGATCAAGAGAGGAGGACAAGGCAGAGTTGTAGTTCCTGACCAGTTTGTCAGGGTCTGTAGCAGAGCTTAGAGAGGAGAGGGAGGAGTGTAACGTGGACTCAAAGTCAGGTAAGTGAATAGAGCGCAGGTTTCTGCAGAACTGGGGGGTAGATGGAGGTGGAGAAGGGGAGAAGCGAGATAGAGAGAATGAGATGAGGTGATGGTCAGAGAGAGGAAAAGGGGAAATGGAGAAATCAGAGAGAGAAAAGTTTTTAGTGAAAACCAGGTCTAAGTAGTGGCCATCCTTGTGGGTGCTGGCTGCAGTCCACTGTTGAAGGCCAAAAGAAGAGGTTAGAGAAAGAAAGCGGGAAGCCCAAGGGAGAGAGGGGTCATCAATGTGGCAATTGAAGTCCCCAAGGAGAAGAACAGGGGAGTCTGAGGAGAGGAAGAAAGAGAGCCAGGATTCAAAGTGAGAGAGAAAGGCAGAAGGGGGATGAGTAGAGGTAGGTGGGCGATACATGACCGCCACATGAACAGGGAGAGGAGAGAAGATCTGGACAGTGTGAACCTCAAAGGAGGGAAAGGCAAGAGAGGGGGGAATAGGAATAGTTCGGTAACGGCAGAGAGAGGAGAGCAGGAGCCCCACACCTCCACCCCTGCCATCAAGGCGCGGAGTGTGGGAGAAGGAAAGGCCACCATAAGAGAGGGCAGCTTCCAGAGCAGAGTCAGACTGAGTGAGCCAGGTCTCAGTTATAGCAAAGAGAAGCAGGGAGTGAGAGAGAAAGAAGTCATGCACAGAGAGGAACTTGTTAGAGAGGGAGCGAGCATTCCAAAGGGCACAGGAGAAAGGGAGAGAGGAGGGAGGGTGGCAGGGGATGGGTATGAGGTTGGAGGGGTTAACACCAGAAGGAGTAGAAGTTGTATGTGGGAGGCGAGGACGAGAGCAAGTAGAAATAAGGCAGGGACCAGGATTGGGAGAGATATCCCCAGAAGCAAGGAGTAGAAGCATGGATAGAAAGAGGATGTGTGAGGATGATTTATAGGGGTGTGTTTTAGTGCAGGGTGTATAGTTGTGTGGTGACAGAGGATGCAGGTAAGAAAGGAGTTCATGTGCACTGAGAAGTGGGGAAGAAAGGAGAGATGGAGATATATGAATAGAGTTAGACACATAAGGAGACTGGTGGAAGGAAGTGCATAATTTGAAAATAAGTGCGGTTGCAGCAAATATAAAAAATAAAGGCGGCATCACAGCAATAGTTAAGTGTTGAGATGTGCAGTCTTAGATAGATGATATCCTCTTTTCCAACGTAGATCAAAAGCAGGAATCAGAAGCAGTAGGTGATGTCCACTTTTCCACTTCTTTTTGAACTTCCTTTTAAAACTTCATATTCTACTTGAAACATTTCTACTTAAAAGCATATCTGCTTGCAAGTGCGTGATGCTTACAACGTTAAAAGACTTGAATAGAACTGGTCAACTCTATCAGCAAAAGGAAACTGTGTTAAAATGAATAGGTACCCCATACTAATGTACAGTATTTATGATATAGGTAGCACAATACCTTCACTTACATATAAAAACACATTGTTGAGCATATGCATATATATATAAATTACATAAATTATAAATAAATATGTAAATATAAATGTATGCTCATCTGCATGTCTAAGGCAGGTCTGAAACCCCGCCCTTCACCATTATCACCCAGCACACAGCACTTCCACTGCAGCAAGGGATTCTGGGAAATGACATGCAAATGAGCACACAGTGCCACTTTTTGCTTCAAAAAACATTTTTAACATGGTTCCCTATAGGCTTAAGCTTGCTGCATGGTCACAGCTTTGAGCACAGCCAGGGTTAATGTGCATACCCAGAAAACCACCCACAGTATAAATATTTACATATTTGCATATTTGCTTTGCAATTGAGGGTTTTTGTCACTTTTTTTACTCACCATAACTTAACTCAGTATTATATACACACGCACGCACACACACAGACAGACAGACACACAGACAAATCACCCAAAAATCTACTCGCCGGACCAAAAAATCTACTCGCCACCTAGTCCCGCCCCCAATCCCGCCCTGCTTGGGTGGCCATAAGGAGGTCGCAACGGGGTCAAATCCAGTAGCCACGGGCCTGAAGGTGAATTAATTTGTCGAACACTCTATATATATATTTTTATATACACAGGTAAACCCCGTTATAGCGCGACCCGTTATAACGCGAAATCGGTTATAACACGGTTTTCACGTGGCACACTGCACACACTGCACACACACTGCTCACTGCACACACACTGCTCACAGCACACTGCACACACTCCCAGCACTCACTGCACACACTCTACACTGCACACACTGCACACACTACACTGCTCACACTGTACACACTACACTGCTCACACTGTACACACTCTACACTGCACACACTCTACACTGCACTCACTGCACACACTCTACACTGCACACTGCTCACAGCACACTGCACACACTCCCAGCACTCACTGCACACACTCTACACTGCACACACTTTACACTGCTCACACTCTACACTGCATACAGCACATACTCTACACTGCACACAGCACACTGCACACACTCCCAGCACTCACTGCACACACTCTACACTGCACACTGCACACTGCTCACAGCACATTGCACACAGCACACTGCACACACTCCCAGCACTCACTGCACACACTCTACACTGCACTCACTGCACACACTCTACACTGCACACAATGCACACACTCTACACTGCACATACTGCACACACTCTACACTGCACACTGCTCACAGCACACTGCACACACTCCCAGCACTCACTGCACACACTCTACACTGCACTCACTGCACACACTCTACATTGCACACACTGCACACACTGCACACACTGCACACACTGCACACACTGCACACACTGCACACACTGCACACACTGCACACACTGCACACACTCTACACTGCACACACTCTACACTGCACACACTCTACACTGCACACACTCTACACTGCACACACTCTACACTGCACACACTGCACACACTCTACACTGCACACTGCTCACAGCAAACTGCACACACTCCCAGCACTCACTGCACACACTCTACACTGCACACACTCTACACTGCACACACTGCACACACTCTACACTGCACACTGCTCACAGCACACTGCTCACAGCACACTGCACACACTCCCAGCACTCACTGCACACACTCTACACTGCACACACTCACAGCACACACTCTACACTGCACACTGCTCACAGCACACTGCACACACTCCCAGCACTCACTCTCACTGCACCACTGCACACACTCTCACTGAACACACTCTCACAGCACACAGCTCTCACAGCACACAGCTCACACAGCACTCAGCTCTCACACCACACAGCACTCACAGCACACTCTCACAGCACACAGCTCTAACAACACACTCTCACAGCACACTACACCCCACCTCCCACTCCCCCTCCCTACCTTTGGTGTCGGCTGTTGAGATCGGAGCGGAGCTGGCATCAGGAGGAGGGGGAGGGGGGTGTCGGGAGGAGGGGGGGTGTCGGGAGGAGGGGGAGGTTGTCGGGAGGAGGGGGTGGTGTCAGGAGGAGGGGAGGGTGTTGGGAGGAGGGGGGGTGTCGGGAGGAGGGGGGTGTTGGGAGGAGGGGGGGTGTCGGGAGGAGGGGGGGTGTGTCGGGACGAGGGGGGGTGTCGGGAGGAGGGGAGGTAAGGAGCAGACTGTGACTCGGAGGGCCACGTGGGCTATGCCGTGGAGGGCCGGTAGGTGTGGGGGCCTGGGGGGGGAGGAAATGGATGCCGTGTGGGAGGTAAGGAGCAGGTTGCTACACTGCACACACTGCACACACTACACTGCTCACACTGTACACACTCTACACTGAACACACTCTACACTGCACTCACTGCACACACTCTACACACTCTCACAGCACACAGCTCTAACAACACACTCTCACAGCACACTACACCCCACCTCCCACTCCCCCTCCCTACCTTTGGTGTCGGCTGCTGAGATCGGAGCGGAGCTGGCATCAGGAGGAGGGGGGTGTCGGGAGGAGGGGGGGTGTCGGGAGGAGGGGGAGGGTGTCGGGAGGAGGGGGTTGTGTCAGGAGGAGGGGAGGGTGTTGGGAGGAGGGGGGGTGTCGGGAGGAGGGGGGGTGTCGGGAGGAGGGGAGGTGTCGGGAGGAGGGGGGTGTCGGGACGAGGGGGGGGGGTGTCAGGAGGAGCGGAGGTGAGGAGCAGGCTGTGACTCGGAGGGCCGCGTGGGCTATGCCGTGGAGGGCCGGTAGGTGTGGGGGCCTGGGGGGGGGAGGAAATGGATGCCGTGTGGGAGGTAAGGAGCAGGTTGCCCAGCCGTTGCTAGGGGACGTGTAGGGCTTCCGGCCACCTCTTCCTTCCTTCCCTCCTCACTCCCTCCCTCCCGATCAGGCGCGCGGCGGCCATTTAAAAAAAAAAATTAGCGCGACCCGTTACTAACGCGGTGGTCTCGGGGTGGACCCCGAGGACCGCGCTATAACGGGGTTTACCTGTATATATATATAAATATATATACATATATATATACACATACATACATACATACATACATACATACATACATACATACATACATACATACTAAAGCTGCAGTTCAGTCTTTTTTTTTTTTTTTTTTAATTTATTTTTTTACTTCAATAGTTTTATGTGGGCAATCTATAATTACCTAAAGAACTGTATAGCTGCCGGTCAATTCATTCTTCATGTATTGATAGGTCGAAATTTGGTGACATAATTAGTGAAGGGATCTGTTTATATTCTGCTTGTCTCTCAGTGGAAGCTCATGAATATTCATGAGCACTCCTGCACTGACTTGTGCTAGAGGGAGTGCAGGGCTGAGAAAGTGGTGTGCCAGGGCTTGTGACTGGACATGAAGGGGCAGTGCCTTAGCAAATGGCTGTTAAAATAGAATACAAGAAAATTGGTCTTTCAAAGTTGTTTTTTTAAAAACAGAAAATGCTAAAAGTATTTTTTCTTACTACAGAACTGATTTATTAAAAAAAAACACACATGCAGGATTTTGACTGAACTGTAGCTTTAAAATAAAAGCAGTAGTGGGCCGTTTTGCAAAATTAATTTTAAAAGTCTGTTTGGTTGCACACCTGTATAACCTGTAAGGTCACCTCTCTATAGTGTCCTGGTCCTCTCTATTGTACTTTCAATGTTTGTTTGGTGTCCTTTCTTCAAAAAGAGAAATCTTTGCAAGAAGTTTTACTCAGGATTATTTTATCCTGATACTTTGTATTATTTTATCCTGATATTTTGTATTATTTTATCCTGATACTTGTATTACTTTATCCTGATACTTTGTATTACTTTATCCTGATACGGTGTATTATTTTATCCCGATACTTTGTATTATTTTATCCCGATACTTTGTATTACTCTATCCTGATACTTTGTATTACTTTATCCTGATACTTTGTATTATTTTATCTTGATAATTTGTATTATTTTATCCCGATACGTTGTATTACTTTATCTTGATACTTTGTATTACTTTATCCTGATACTTTGTATTACTTTATCCTGATACTTTGTATTATTTTATCCGGATACTTTGTATTATTTTATCCCGATACTTTGTATTACTTTATCCTGATACTTTGTATTACTTTATCCTGATATTTTGTATTATTTTATCTTGATACTTTGTATTATTTTATCCCGATACGTTGTATTACTTTATCCTGATACTTTGTATTACTTTATCCTGATACTTTGTATTATTTTATCCGGATACTTTGTTTTACTTTATCCCGATACTTTGTATTATTTTATCCGGATACTTTGTATTACTTTATCCCGATACTTTGTATTACTTTATCCCGATGCTTTGTATTATTTTATCCCGATGCTTTGTATTATTTTATCCTGATACTTTGTATTATTTTATCCCGATGCTTTGTATTATTTTATCCTGACACTTTGTATTATTTTATCCTGACACTTTGTATTATTTTATCCTGATACTTTGTATTACTTTATCCTGATACTTTTTATGGCTAGCAGGGACTGCTACCTTCCATGAAACGCCTATATATCTTTTGCCTCACAGCATACCCCTCTGCATTCGGTTCTTTTATGAAGACAGGTGGCTTTCTTGACATCTATGTGGTTATTTCCAAGTTAGTTTTTTACACTTTATCCATCTGTCGGCGTAATTAAAACTGCATTATATTATGCATGACATTTCTTATTTGTCTCCATATTTTTCCCCCCCACGCAATCTTTCTTCTTGCGCGGTCATCTCGGTCTCTCTCTCCAAGGTCTTTATTATACTGCCGTGTGCGCTCGCTCCCTCAGGGCAATACGCCGCCCGAAACCTGCACTGCAGGCAGGAGGCATCGGGAGGTGACAGGTAGGTGTGGTCATGACATCACGTGAACGGTTCACACTCATTGGTTGAACCACTCACCAAACATGCTGTGACGCGGCCGTCACTCTGGGAAATCAATTTCCCAGATCTGTTCTAAATTCACACGCATGACTACCTCGTTCGCACGTGCGGTCACACGCACGTAGTGCACGCTTAGTGGAGAGCATGAGTTTGTCGTGTGCCTGGCTGCTTTGGGTCTAAGCACGTCATAAGGGGCCTATTCTAGTAGCTTCGATGTTATCACCGCCATATCGAACGTTTTGGCATGACCCTGCCTCACGCTCTGACGTTTGAGTTATCACGATATTCAGAAAGAGTTATCGCAAGTCACAAACCGCGAGGTAGGAGCATGTCAAACCGCTCGGGATAGCAGTGTCCTTATCTCTGTATTCTGCTGCGATCTGCCTGCAGTCTGTAAGAGCTGCACAGAGAGAGCAGCAACTCACTGCACGGAGAGAGCAAGAACTCCCTGCACAGCTTACTGGCATCTCCCTGCACAGAGAGAGCTGCATCTCCCTGCACAGAGAGAGAGCTGCATCGACCTACACAGAGAGAGCTGCATCTCCTTGTACAAAGAGCAGTAACTCCCTGCACAAAGAGAGCTGTAACTCCCTGCACAGAGAGAGCAACAACTCCATGCACAGCTTACAGGCATCTACCTGCACAGAGAGAGAGCTGCATCTCCCTGCACAGAGAGAGAGCTGCATCGCCCTACACAGAGAGAGCTGCATCTCCCTGCACACAGAGAGTTGCATCTCCCTGCACAGAGAGAGCTGCATCTCCCTGCACAGAGAGAGCTGCATCTCCCTGCACAGAGAGAGCTGCATCTCCCTGCACAGAGAGAGCTGCATCTCCCTGCACAGAGAGAACTGCATCTCCCTGCACAGCCCGAACAGGTGATCGCACTATTTTATTTTAACAACACAGTATTGAAGCCGTGGGTCTCCGGAGCTGATATTAATCCGTGTCAGCTCGGGAGACACCCGGCTTGAATCCGGTGTAATAAGACTACATTGTTTCCATCAGAGGCACATCGCGAATCCCATCTCGTCACCCTTCGGGGGCGAGATCAGAATGTGCGAGTTGCAGCTGCGAGGTGAGTCTCGGTGCAACCTGAATAGCTCGATCTGTCAAAAAATGCGAGTTTGAGCATTTTGTGAGCGAACACTCGGTTTGTCTGAGCGGGAGTGCTATCGTTCAAGAAGAAGCAGATTTGAAGTGAGTTTGACAGGTTATCGGCACTTTCTGAATCACTACACATACAAACTCGCTCGAAAAATGCCCAAAAACTGTCGATAACTCACTTTTCGAAGCTACCTGAATAGGCCCCGAAGTGTTTTGTTTCCCTTTGGCTGTTATTGTATATTTCTGATCTCACTGCCTCTATTCTGATTAGTAACAGGTGAATTTACCGTCCCCAGCCTCATGGCCCTTCTTGTGGGATCACTTAACACCGTATTTCGGTTGTTGAACCAAGTGAGCTCAGTAGTTTAACACAATGAGGGATATGTAGACAAGTGTCGTAAACTGTAGCAGCGTTGCTCCAAAAAACTGGTGCAAATTGTGTTATTTCAACTCTGTGTCACTTTGCTCAATGTATCAAAGTCCCTCTGTTCTGAGTAGTGGTTACAGGAGGAGATAACCAGATATTATAATGGGAGGTATTTAAAAGTTGAGCCTATAACTGGTGCAAGTTTCCTCTCTCTTTGCGCCAAATAAATCCGCCAGGTTTAGGAGGTGTTGAATTCTACTCCAGAGAGAGCGGTGCCAAATGTTACAAAGTAGGTTAGCAACATTCGAACATCTGCCACTGATGCCAGTTGACACAGATGGGAATTTTTGCAATTTGGTCCTCCTGACACACACCCCTCCTCTATGTATCAGTTGTAGGGTCTGTTCTATATGGCTTGTCAGGAGAGGAAACCCCAAGGAGGGAATACACACAAGCCAAGCTGTCAACTTAAAAAACTGCTTCTATTCCCCATCATCACATACACAACCATGTTTGTTGTTTGCAGTGATCCTGCCAGCAGATAATTATAGTGTTTAAAGTTCACAAAAAGAGAGAAGTGCAAGAAGGAACCAGAATCAATTTCATAATAACAACTTTATATGTTCAAATATATCAAACAAATACAGCACTTATCATTAGATAGTGCTGATTCAGAACCGGCACATCCCTACGTCTCTCCAATCACTAGATGGTAAGTAAGTCAGTCACAGTAGCAGGTAGTAGCTAACCCTTCCAAACCGGTCCCAATTGGGGGATAGCCGATGACAATGTCCAAGAAAGCTACACAAGGGCCTGTCGCGGAGCTCAATCGGGGGAGATGGGGGACTGACAATCCCCCATCTCCCTCCTTCACGCAGTAGCTTCTACTCTGGACCGGTTTGGAAGGGTTAGCTACTATCTGCTGCTGTGACTGACTTACTTACCATCTAGTGATTGGAGTGGTGTGGGGATGTGCTGGTTCTGAATCAGCACTACCAAACGATGCAAGTGCTGTATTTTTTTTATATATTTGAACATATAAAGTTGTTAGTAAGTAATTGATTCTGGTTCCTTTTTGCGCTTCTCTCTTTTTGTGTATTTATGTATCTTATTGGCCCCGGTGGATCGTGGGAGTGAGTGGGAGCAGCAGAAGCAACTTTACTTGGATTATCTGTACTTTGGATTAGTGTTTAAAGTTCATATGCTATAAGGGCAGAACATAGACCCAAATAGTTATTTCCTGCCGTGCCATCCACTTCTATGTCTCTGTGAAAAATGTAATACAGAAAACATCTATGCAAAGCAGCAAAGTGTCTGGCTCAGAGCAGCCAAAGCAGAATCTCAAGAACATGCGCTGACACCAACCGACACATCTTCCATTGTAATGATAATGGGTTGAAGTTAGTACTAAATCAGACACTAGTTAAATAATGGTCAAAAGGAATAGGTTCTTGTTGTGTCAATTTCGGCCCACTCTCCTTTTGCTTGCTATAGAAAATTAGATCTCAAAATGTGTCAGCTTTGCACAGTTTGTTAACCTGAGCAACGAGGTATGCTCCATACGCCCTCTGACTTCACATTTCGATAGATGCTTTGTCTTGAAAGCATAGTATGACACAAGGATGAACCCCTTCAACAACAATGAAAATATAGTTGTTCATTGCAGCTACTGCGCACAAAGGAACATTCAAGTATGAGTTTCACCAGCCAATATATTACCCTTTCAAACCCGCACTATCTGAGCAGAGATGCGGCAATTATTGCCTGGCAAATGTGAACTGCGTGGTTTCATCCGTGTAAAAAATGAAGCGCCTAGACAAGCAGACAGACAGGCAGGCAGATAGACAAACAGGCAGGCAGAGAGACAGGCAGGCAGAAAGACAGACAGGCAGGCAGGCAGAAAGACAGACAGACAGGCAGGCAGGCAGATAGAAGACAGACAGGCAGACAGGCAAGCAGAGAGACAGACAGGCAGAGAGACAGACAGGCAGAGAGACAGACAGGCAGAGAGACAGGCAGGCAGGCAGAGAGACAGGCAGACAGGCAGACAGGCAGGCAGAGAGACAGGCAGGCAGGCAGAGAGACAGGCAGGCAGGCAGAGAGACAGGCAGGCAGAGAGACAGACAGGCAGAGAGACAGGCAGGCAGAGAGACAGGCAGGCAGAGAGACAGGCAGGCAGAGAGACAGGCAGGCAGGCAGAGAGACAGGCAGGCAGAGTGGGCAATTCTGCTATTTAAAAAAACATCCTGATCTACGATAATACCCTCATTCTACTGTAATTATATGAAACATTTTCCAAAAAACTGGCAAGTGAGATACCACAAAAAACAAACCAATACCATAATAAGCTGCCCCTATCACTCTCACAAAGTTTCTCTTTTGGATTTGCGAAGCTTCAAATCCTCTGAATGAAATCTTTTTGATCATTTGCAGCAACAAACCATACACCGCACGAAGTGTCAAACATCGTATTTGTTGCAAAGGTTTAAATATCTTTCTGACTTTCCCATCAGCAGCAAATGTGCAAAACTCACAGCAAATGTGCACGTGTTACACACAGCGCTGCTGGCGAGCAAAAACTCAATAAATGTCTTTGTGGGTGTGGCCTATGTAGCGCTGCTTCCCCCACCCCCTGAGAGATCTCCCTGCTACCCAGTGTAAGGTGGTGTGCTTTACCTGTTGGTTCACAGGAGGGCTGAGATTCTGCGATGGTGTTGGGACAACAGGACAGGCTTTTGATGTAGATGCTTCAGCTCAGTCTCTGCAGTGCTAGCGCCTCCATCCACCACAGGCTCCGGGGGTTCTGGGGGCAGTCCCTATGGTAGAATCCTTCCATATTCCCCCTGATTTACTGCAAATTCAGGCCAGGCGTATATTGAAACAGGATCTCTTAATTTGGCATCCATTGCATACAGTCAGGTCATACAGCGAATGCTTTTCTTTGTCCCAGGCCTCTGGATGGTTCCTGTGCAAATCTTGCTTTGGGCCTTGTCACAATCCCCTACTGGGACTGATCACATAGTCCCACCCCGCAGGGCGAGACGCACACAGAGCACTCACTCCATTGCTAGAGTACTTAAGACTGACTAACTTTAGAGCTGCCTCTGCCTTAGTGCAGAAGGGGAGGGCACAAGGTCTGCACCCAGGATTGGGCAACACACAGATCAAGTTCCACCTTCACTCCTGCCACTCAATGAAGCTGCATGGGGAGGGATAAACCCAAGATGGGCCTAACACTGCCCCCCCCCAACAGGTCACATTTTAAGGATATCCCAACTTCAGCACACGTGGCTCAATCAGTCCTCACTATATGGAAAATGCTGCACACCACATAAATAAATAATATAAGGATACAAGTACCGGCGCTCCTGGATCAGGATTCTCTATGATGATCCAGCTTGCAATGAAAGGTGTAAAGAACAGGGCTCCACGGAATTTTCAACACTAATTTATTGCCAACAGAATGACTGACGTTTCGGCCACACTTAGCAGAACGGCAGAATCTGCTTTGAGATTGGCCAAGTGTGGTCAAAACGTCAAAACGTCATTCTGTTGGCAATAAATTAGTGTTGAAAATTCCGTGGAGCCCTGTTCTTTACACCTTCAATCAGTCCTCGAGCTCTGTCGAAGATTGAGCCACCTGTGCTGAAGCTGGGATATCCTGAAAATCTGACATGTTAAGGACTGGCGTTGAGAACCCTGGTTCTAAAGCAATTATGTTAACTTCTGCCCTTCCAGAAGCATTTGTCAGGCACACTGCAGACCTCCAGAGCACAACTGATGACAGCACAAGCAATGGCCTAGCAGTCTTATCGAAAGGCAGAAGATGAAATTGAAAGAGAAGTAAATAATTGCTCCCTTTTGTTTACCACAGAGCACTGCACAGGGAAAAGGGCCTTTTGTCAAAATATTATTCCAATACACTGATTTTACAGTACTCACTCTGAAGTGCAATGTTAATCCGTATCATGAACGTACAGTACATATTAGTGCTTTCTTGCCGTGCTGTTTTTGTAAGGCGTTTCCCCCAAATTTCCAATTACGTCGCAGAGATGGTGTTCAGATGAATGGGTGTGAATTCAACTTTGCCTCCCTTTGCTTTTTGCATAAACTAGATAATCATCTCATCAAGCCAACCTCTAGTAATTTGATTGATATCCAAGATGTGCAGGTTGGGAGATGTTATTGCCCGTGCGTGTTTGGTGTTTTAATGAGATCAGCTGAAAGAGCCATCTTTAAAAGTGCGACAAGGTGAAGGGAGAAGGTGCACGGGTGCAAACGTCTATCACAGAGCAGGCTCTAGATTTATGTTTGGGACGGGGGAACATTTTGCATTTATCAAGAGGCTAAATGGAAATCCCTGGAGAATTCCTTCCTGCTGCACTGTGCTAAAAAATAATAATAATAATATGACTAGATACAGCTGTGATAGCACCGCGAAAGGGATCACCGACATTAATTAATACAATAATTATAAACTATATTCTGTTCTCCTCATGTCTCTCTTTGAAAGCAATATAGTAATTTTTTCGAAAGTGCAGAAAGGTGATTTGGATTATTATGTTATTATATTGCTTAATAACATTGATGATGATGGCCGATTATGATAATATTGGAAACAACAAAATTATTCAATTCCCACGAGTCAGTCAACCGAAGTATCGCATAAAAAGGTAACATTCATACCATCTCAAAGGTGTTACAGCAGCTGCTGGTGTGCGCCAGTGAGTGCAATATTGCACGGCCCTTTTTCACACGGTTAATGCCATTGCAATGGTGCCTGTTTCCGCTGGCATGAGGTGGGTGTCCTGCTGCGGAAGCATGAACTGTCCCCCAGTACTATCTGATTGATTTCAGTTTAGGGATGGCTGAGTCCGACCAAATCCGTTTTCCGGATTTTCTCGCATTCTACCCCCAAAATCCGTTTCACGGTGTAAAATCCGCAGACGGATTTGGTCGGTTTTAATCCGCGAGCAAATTCATCAAATTCCGCTATTCGACGCAATCCGTTGATAGATTTTTAGAATCAAATTCTTAACATTCCGCCAACGGATTGCTGAATCCACAAAATTGGATTCTACAAATCCGTCCCGGGCTGCGACATCCGGAGTGTATCGATAAAAATAAATAAAAATCCGCGAATTGCCCTTTTTGAGATTGATCCGCTGAAGTCCGCGGATCAAAGGAACCGGACGATCCGCTGCAGATACAAATGCACCCCAAAATTTGCCCATCACTAATATCCGTTACCTTTGACATGATAACTAAAGTATCAGATGAAGTTAAGCGGAAAGGCTGCATGGAATTTACAGGTACTGTTTGATTTACACGTACGTGCACCAGAGAGATTACACTGTACCTCTCATCAACAACCCAAGCCCTGCATGCAAAGGGTTACTAGTGAGAAACTAATAGCAGTGATTACTGTATATCAACAAAAGAGAATTCTGCGACAGTGACAGGGAAGGTGTGGTGTAGTAGTTCAGGTGTTGACCTTCCATATTTAAAATTGTGGGTTTGATTGCTAATAATATTCGTTATTAATCATAGTTCAACCCGCTGTCAACTCAATTATCTTGCTCTCATTGCATTTACTTTGTTTTCTTATCCTAATACGTTGATAAACAATATTTTTAACCCGTGGATCAGTGTAACCTCTCCCTGTTTCTTAAGCTCTATGATCTTTATCACTTTATCTTCCTCTGACTCAGAGGCCGATAGTATATTGCTGGTTGATTGGGCAAATTAATCATTATCGTTATGTAATCATAGACATGGATTAACCCCTTCCGGACTGGGGCAGCCTTATATCTTATTGTTCTGTAATGGGAGAGATGTAACATCTTGGCATTGTAATGCCACGTGAGTGATGTGATGTGGTGCCCTTAGCTTCTTGTGGGTGCCCGGGTAAGAGAAGCAGCAGGTAAGGGATCTGTTTTAAGGGTGGGATATGATCACTGGTGTTCTGTTTCCAATCATTTTTTTTTTACATTTTTAGAATTGTTTCAAAATCCCCACATTTGTGCAGAAATTTGCCAGTCTTTCATTCGCGAACCCAAAAGTTTGCTCAGTTCATGAACCCCTCCCCCCCCCCCCCAAAAAAAACCCCCTGCCATATACAACGAATATGAGGACAAGTCTCTCTCAGGTTCTGAGTCGCAATTCCCTTAGGTTCAAAAATGTATTCTGAACGATCTTGGAAGTTGGAGAAGTTTGTGCTTTGAACCCGTGATCCTGCCCACCCTTAATTTGATGAAAGATTATTCGCAGTGATATTGTTGCCTCAAGAGAAAAATGTCAGTGCACTCGGCAGGGCTTTAAAAAATGAGCTGCTCAGATGTTAAATGTTAAAACAAGGGGTTCTCAACTCCAGTCCTCAAGACCCCCCCAACGGGTCAGGTTCTAAGGATATCCTTGCTTCAGCACAGTTGGCTCAGTCAAAGACTGATTGAACCACCTGTGCTGAAGCAGGGAACACCTGATTGAGCCACAAGTGCTGAAGCTGGGATATCCTGAAAACCTGACCTGTTGGGGGGTCTTGAGGACTGGAGTTGAGCCCCCCTGCATTAAAAAATAAATAAATAAATAAACAAGACAAGCATCTTTCTACAAATATTTTCAGATCATTCGTGTACAGTATATTATTAAATAAAATCCATCTTAAAGCTCTCTTGTGTTGAGGATGCTTCCCCCCAGAAATGTTCCGCTGTAATATAACGAAATACCAAGTCTGACTTCATGATTACAGCTCCAGGAACACACACCACATTACGTATAATTGCCCCCATTGAAACGCACCATAACAGCCTCCAACACGTAAGCCCCCACATGGACTTCCCCCCTAGTATATAGTGGGTTGTACGAGTGGCAGCAGAATTAAGCGTCATACAAAAACGCCAGAGCTTGCAAAATCCTAATGGGGGGCAGTGGGTCGCTGATCTCCAATAAGGGGTATCGGAGCTTGATCTGGCGTTAGTAGACTGTAGTGAATGCCGGCATGAACGGATTATTCATTGAGATGTGGCACGGCTGATTGCACGCAATTGACTTGCATGGCAGTTCCCCCGCGATCTGGAAGTAAGCGGCAGTGTTGCAGCTTAATGCACAGGGCCCTACGTGTGGGATTTGCTTACGTTTTCGGTTACATGGGGAGAGATCTTTGTACAATGTAAATGTATAGAGCAGGGCTACGGAGACCCAGGACTCCGGAGCCGGCTGTGCCTGGGCCTGTAAGAAGGTTCTGTACGTGGCTCTCTTCTCTGCCCCGGTGAGGTACCGTATATTGGGTGTCCGTGAGAATAATTCAAAAGTCATTGCATACTGCATACTCAGTACCATATTGTAATACGGCATGTTTGTAACTGGGGGAAACAAAATCCGCTAGACTCACCAGCCATGAAATAATACTGTATCTGAAGTCAACCAAATAATACAATAAGTGCTTTCTATTTTGTCTTCATTAAGCAATTAGCTGTTCTGTTACCAAATTGATGCAATAGCCGTATTAATGCTGTCTGCCATTTATATACATAAATAACTGTATGTGAAAGTAAAACACTACAGTACTGTATATAAGTGTAGTATTTTTCTGTTAATTGCCTTTTCCGGCACTTAGTAATGAAATGTGGAAACAGCTGAGAAATAAATACAAAAACGGTGTTTATTTTGCGTTTCTTGCAACGTGAATTTATTCATTTTGCAGAGCTAGTGACATTTTCATGAACTTTCTGTAAACCACATGAACTAATAAGAGACTTCCGTAGAAACCGTTTCAAACAATGCATCACTTGAGTTTTTAGCAACTTAGAATAATGGGAAATACAGTTTAATTTAACAGCTTAATAACCAAGGATCTGAAATGCAAGGATGCTCCTTTCTTATTCATTTCTTCTTTCAACGAATAGATTCAATTTAATTGACTAATCTTTAACAATCTTTAGCATCAGATTGATGCAATCATTTTTTTTTAGATATCCCTTTTCTTTCTATGTATGTTTATTTTTATACTGGGTGTATGGTTACCCTTTTTCACACACAAATATGATTTTGAATGGCATTACGTTGCCATGACTACTTAATGGACCTGTAAAGAAAGAACCTTGATTCCATATCTACACCTACTGAGGAAGAGAGAACACTCTCGAAATGCGTAGGGATGACACACAGACAAAGGAAATGCACACTGCCAGGCGCTCAGTCAGACAAGCCAACCCCGTGGCCTTGAGGTCAACCACACCGGCCAGAGTGACTTTGTGTTGGAGCTGGAAGTAAAGAGGACACCAACACGTGAGTGTGACCTTACACAGCCATTCTGACAGATCATGCATTTGAGAAGCCTACTGCGGAAGTTAGGAGCCATTCAAATTCTCCACTTTATACGCTATAAACAGCGGCGGATTTTGCCACTTATATGTGTCCTGTCGCCTCCTTGCTGCCGCTTCCCATCTCCTTTGAAATCCCAGCGTCAAATGACGCTGCGGACGACATCAACAGGATGGCGCACCACTCACAGTGCCATGGTAACGTGACATCACGTTGGGGCATCCGCGGTGTCATTTGACGCTGGGATTCTAAAAGAGATGGAAGGCGGCACGACACAAGTAAGTGCCTTCCCATTAGGCGGGGCAAATGTATGTTGGGGCGGAGATTTTTACCGCCCTAAACCCAGGCCTAATGGGAACTCTGCTACTGGCTATAAATAATCTGTGTTGCCCTTTCACTTTCTAGTCTTAACATGTTTTGAGTGCCGACCTCTACAGGAGAGCAGCACAAATCCAACATGGGAGACTGTTGTAATTATTACTATGGACTTTTGAGGACTTTGTTGGTTTCCAATTATTATTAATGTATCTTGCTGAATATTTTCGCAGACCCTATGTTTTTGAGTTCAGTGGTTACAGCACTTTCAGCATGTAATATGAGGCGTTATGGAGGACTTATAGAACCAGTTTAAAGAACAATACGTTAGGAGCCACACAGAGCACAAAAAAGAGGGGTTATTGGGAGGAATTGTGGCTTTAGGGAGGAGTTGTAGGAATAGTTATATAAAGCAATATATGGTACTAGAAATAAGAGATTCAATATGCTGAAGTTGCTTCTCCTTCTCTGGAGAAGATGTTAACCCCATTCTCAGGACGTTTCTGACATTTCTATACCATACGTAGCCCCTGCTATAAATATATGTATACGGCGGACAATGCAGACTTGATCTGGTGCACCTATCATGCAGTGTGAAAAGTAAGGAGTGACACTGCCCCTGGTCTGTCCGGACGCAGAAGACAGCAGAGATGGGATTGGATAGCACAAGTGTGATGTCACGAGGAAGAACGGAGCAGGAGAGACAGTTGGGGCAGGAGGAGAGACAGTCGGTTGTAAGGACCTGGAGGAACAGCAGTAGCAGATATGGAGACGTGCCAAGCTATTTGAAAGAAGCGATCGGATAACAGAAAGCCGGGAGACCCGTTCCTGCAATTCTGGGTATCATGTGTGAATGCATACACACACCCTACAAATATTGTACCCTAACAGGCCTGCAACATGACTACCCACCATCTTAAGATAAGAGCGCCAATGCTGTGCTTGGATTAACATTGGCCTATTTGGCTGCTACATTGGACACTGGAACGGACTATATAAGGCACAACAGCGCAGTGGCCTCAATTACGGTGTATAATATATACAGCTCAACCCCATTATAGCGCGATCCGCTAAAACGCGGATCCGCAATAACGCGGTGTGAGCGTGGCGCCCGTTTTTTATAAGCAAAATGTAATTATTATTTTTTTAAAGCTTTATTGCTAACTGACGGACGGACACACACAAACAATTCTCCCCTCCACATCACATCCCCTGCCAATCACATCCCCCCTTCATGCACATCACATCCCCCTGCCAGCATATCACCCCCCCTGCACATCACATCCCATCCCCCCTGCCCATTACATCCCCCTTTCTGCACATCACCCCCTTGCACATCACATCCCCCTGCCTGCAGATCACATCCCATCCCCCCTGCCCATCACATCCCATCCCCTCTTGAACATCACTCACCCAGCCTGCACATCACCCGCCCTAGCATGCACATCACAGCCTCCTGCCTGTACATCACCCCCCTGCACATCACATCCCACTCCCCCCTGCTCATCACATCCCCCTGCCCATACATCCCCCCTTCCTGCACATCACTAGTCTGCACATCCCACCCCCCCTGCCCATCACATCTTCCCTTCCTGCACATCACCACACACACATATATATATATATACACACACACCTCTCCCTCCCTCCCTCCCTGTACCTCCGCTGGGAGGGAGGAGAGAAGGGAGCTGGTTCCTGCCCAGCTTCTCCTGACTCTGTGAGATCCTCCCTCCGCTCCCCCCCTTAATCACACACTAAGAGCTTCTCTGCAGAGCACACAGATCAGCTGCTTCGGGTAAGTGCTGCATGTGGGGATGCTGTCGCTGCCATGCAAGGTTCAGGGAGAGCTGGGAGAGTTATCCCAGCTCTCTCCCTCCGGCGGATGCGGAGTCCCTGATCGTGGCAGCCATTTTTTTTTATTGTGGTCCCGGTTATAACGCGATTGTATCGGGTGGACCCCGAGGACCGCGTTATAACAGGGTTCAGCTGTATATATTGTGTTGAGTATTGGCCACATAGTTAAGGTTGCCCCCTAACCATAAAGCACTTGCATTAGCATAAGTTTTGTCTGTTTTTTGTTGTCTGGTGGGTCTGACTATGGTGTATAAGGGAGGGTGGACTCAGGCTCTCGCCCTGACACATACAGGGAAATAAGAAGTGTTACACTTATATGGCATATGAAGGAATTTGATGTGTGCCGAAGGAGGGTATGGGCTGGAGAAGACGTGCATAATCCTGCCAGGGAGGCTTAGATAAACCTCATACAGTCAGATACCTAATAGTGACCAAACAGTATTACTTTCCCTACATAGATAACCCTACAAATAAGAGGAAGGTAGGGAGAGGCCTACCAGAATGGCACAGCTATCCTTTTCTTAGTTTGAGGCTCTGAATAATGATGGTGTCTTACTAAAGATCTGCAGCAGGAGCTGGGTGTCTCATGAGACCTCCAGTCAGCCGTGCGGTCGGAGTGTACGTGACGTCAGCGGAACCCCGATGTAGGTTTGGCGTTACACTTTCACAAATTGTTAGTCCCCACCCCTGGCTGCTCCATTCCTTTTTATACCCACCCCTTGGGGGAGTGGTTGTTCAGTTTAACTGTTTCAATTAGGGGACTATTAAATCATTCATTGCTATAAGCTACGTTCCTCTCAGTATTTTGTCTGGTACACTGTGCGAGTCTATCATAGAATTTAATTCTCTCAACACATTTAATGTCAACACTTAATTTGGGTAACTGAGTTTACAAGATAGGGGTCTTCCCATCTAGTTCCCCACCCCGTGGAGAATTTAGCATTTTGCCATCTTTCATGTGACAGATTAAACTGGTGCGGAAAACCGTCAAGAAAAGTAACGCGAGCAACACGTTTCCTAAAACATAGACCCGCCGCAACACGCAAATATAACTCCACCCTAACTCCTCCCACTTTCCCCATCAATCCCTCATCTCATCACAGACAGATGCAGGAATACCCAAAAATAGCTCAGCCAAGACTACCACATAGACGCAGGAACTTTTCAGCACAATTTGCATTTAAATAAAGAATGTGCTTATATTTGTGCTTTGATACATAAACTCTCCATGTGGGGGGGACTCTGCCTGTACTCCCCTATAACATACGTACCCTGACTGCCATTCCTTTTCTGTACAAAGGCCTCTAGGTGTAGCTAGATTTACATGAACCAATTCAGATACAGAAGGTACGGCCCCTACAAACATGTCCCATTCCATTCACAGTACAACTGGAACATCATCTTAAAATCCCTTGGGGAATAATTCTTCCACGTGAATACATTCAGCTTAACATATATTATATAGATATCATTTGGTATTTGCATGAATCTCCCGTACAAGCTCTGACCTGAATACATCATCGGAAAGGTTAAGAAAGTCTGAGGATAAAACAGATTTATTTTTTTTACTGTTGTCTCTTTGCATAATGTAACTTGATTAGCGGACACTGTGTTAAAAGCGCATTCCAGAAAAAACGTCATACTTCTAATTGGGGGACATTTAGGGTTTGATACATTGCAAAGCAGCTTTGGTTGCAGAATGGGGTCGAATCTTCCCCATTTACAAGTGAGGTGGACAGAATTTTGTCAAACATGAGTTTGTTGTGTGTGTGTGTGTGTGTGTGTGTGTGT
>NW_027454325.1:57047-86488 GCF_040206685.1 Ascaphus truei
TAAGTTATGGTTGGTGAAAAAGGCAACAAAAGTCCACTGTTAGCATATAGCCAATAAAGAATATCACCTGTGAGCACATTCACATGTCTTAGACAGGTCTGCAACCCTGCCTTTCACCCATTATCACCTAGCATATAGTGCTTCCACTGCAGCAAGGGATTCTGGGAAATGATATGCAAATGAGCACACATGTCACCTTTTGCCTGGGATATCCACTCACATGGAGCTCATATAAGCAAATGCATCGCTGTTCACACAACTTTTAAGCACAGCATGGGACTAGCAAAGCAAGTCAAACCACTCACAGACAGGGTTCAATATATATATATATATACTGTACAGTGTTCGACAAACCTATACATTTGCACGCCCCGGGCGAGTGGATTTAACATCGTGGCGAGCTCCTATTGGCCCAAACAGCACATGTTTGGTACTAGGTGGCGAGTAGATTTTTTTGTTCGGCGAGTAGATTTGTTGGTGATTTGTCGACCACTGTATATATATACATGTAGAGGTATCAGTACCGTGCTAGCCGAGCTTCAATAATCAAAAAATAAATAGATGATACCGTTCTGTGGCTAACGAAATGCTTTTATTTGTGTGAGCTTTCGAGATACACTGATCTTGTATCTCGAAAGCTCGCACAAATAAAAGCATTTCGTTAGCCACAGAACGGTATCATCTATTTATTTTTTGATTTTATATATATATATATATATATATATATATATATATATATATATATATATATATATATATCTTATACTATATTAGTGAAAGCACTGTATGTTTGCCTGCCTGCCTGCATGCATGCCTGCCTGCTGGATGTCCGGTGTCCCTAGGGGAAATCTCATTGGTCCCTTGGGCCGCCCCCGCACACCTCTCATTGGCCTGAGGCGGAGTGACGGCCCAAAGGACACACAGGGACAAAAACACACACACAGGGATATACACACACACACGGACACACGGACACACGGACACACGGACACACGGACACACGGACACACACACACGGACACGGACACACACACACACACACACACAGTAGGGGGGGGGGTGTACATTAGCAGCATGTATAACCCGGTGGGGGGGGGGGGGGGGGGGGGGGGGGGGGGGGCCTCACATACCCGCCGGAGCCTCCGCCTCTTCCTCCCCGAAATCAGCCTCCCCCCCCCCCCCCGGCGCCGCTACAGTCAGCGGAGGAGCGAGTGCCCGGGACACAGCGGGGGAGCGGCCACAACAAGCTGCCTTCCGCCTCAGTTCCACGTGGGAGCGGCCGGACGGGTGAGTGAGCGGCCTTCACCTCCCCTCACCCCCCTTCAAATCACCTCCCCCCCCTCTCACCCCCCTTCAAATCACCTCCCCCCCCCCGGCGCCGCTACAGTCAGCGGCGAGTGCCCGGGACACAGCGGGGGAGCGGCCACAACAAGCTGCCTCCCGCCTCAGTTCCACGTGGGAGCGGCCGGACGGGTGAGTGAGCGGCCTTCACCTCCCCTCACCCCCCTTCAAATCACCTCCCCCCCCTCTCACCCCCCTTCAAATCACCTCCCCCCCCCCCCCCCCGGCGCCGCTACAGTCAGCGGCGAGTGCCCGGGACACAGCGGGGGAGCGGCCACAACAAGCTGCCTCCCGCCTCAGTTCCACGTGGGAGCGGCCGGACGGGTGAGTGAGCGGCCTTCACCTCCCCTCACCCCCCTTCAAATCACCTCCCCTCCACCACCCCCCCCCCCCCCGGCGCCGCTACAGTCAGCGGAGCGAGCGAGCGCCCGGGACACAGCGGGGGACCGGCCACAACAAGCTGCCTCCCGCCTCAGATCCACGTGGGAGCGGCCAGACGGGTGAGGGAGCTGCCGAACGGGTGAGTGAGCGGCCGGACGGATGAGGGAGCGGCCTTCACCTCCCCACACCCCCCTTCACCTCCCCTCACCCCCCTTCACCTCCCCTCACCCCCCTTCACCTCCCCTCACCCCCCTTCACCTCCCCTCACCCCCCTTCATCTCACCTCCCCTCACCCACCCCTCACCTCCCCTCACTCCACTTCCCTTCCCTTCCACCTCCCTCCACCCCACCTTCACCTCCCCTCCACCCCCCCTTCACCTCCCCTCCACCCCCCTTCACCTCCCCTTCACCCCCCCCCACCTCCCCTTCACCCCCCCCCACCTCCCCTTCACCCCCCCCGACCTCCCCTTCACCCCCCCCACCTCCCCTTCACCCCCCCCCCACCTCCCTTCACCCCCCCCGACCTCCCCTTCACCCCCCCACCTCCCCTTCACCCCCCTTCACCTCCCCTTCACCCCCCCACCTCCCCTTCACCCCCCTTCACCTCCCCTTCACCCCCCCCCCCACCTCCCCTTCACCTCCCCTCCACCCCCCCTCCACCCCCCCCTTCACCTCCCCTCCACCCCCCCCTTCACCTCCCCTCCACCCCCCCCCTTCACCTCCCCTCCACCCCCCCCTTCACCTCCCCTTCACCTCCCCTCCACCCCCCTTCACCTCCCCTCCACCCCCCCCCCTTCACCTCCCCTCCACCCCCCCCTTCACCTCCCCTCCACCCCCCCCTTCACCTCCCCTTCACCTCCCCTCCACCCCCACCTTCACCTTCCCTTCACTCCCCCCTTACAACCTCTCACCACCTCCACCCCCCTTCCCACCTCCCCCACCCCCCTTCCCAACTCCCCACCACCTCCCCCCCCTTCCCACCACCTCCCCCCACCCCCCCCTTCCACCACCTCCCCCCCCTTCCCACCACCTCCCCCCCACCCCCCTCCTTCCCACCACCTCCCCCCCACCCCCACCACCTCCCCCCCCACCCCCCCCCTTCCCTGAGGCGGAGTCACGGGCCAAAGGACACACAGGGACACAGACACACACACACACACGTAGACACACACACACACACAGACGTAGACACACACACACGTATACACACACACACGTATAAACAAACACACACACGTAGACACAAACACACACACGTAGACACACACATAGACACACACATACACACGTACACACACACGCACGTAGACACACACGCACGTACACGTAGACACACACACATGTACACGTAGACACGCACACACACATGTACACGTAGACACGTACACACACACACACACACGTACACGTACACACACACACACACACACATGTACACGTAGACACGTACACACACACACATGTACACGTATACTCACACACATGTACACGTACACACACACATGGAGACATACACACACACACATGGAGACATACAAACACATACGTGGAGACATACACACACACACATGTACACATACACACACACACGTATACACTTACACACGTATACACACAGGTATACATACACATAATGTATACACACACACACATGTATACACACACATGTATACACACACACACATGTATACACACACACATGTATACACACACACACATGTATACACACACACACGTGTATACACACACGTGTATACACACACGTGTATACACACACACACATGTGTATACACACACACGTGTATACACACACACATGTGTATACACACACACATGTGTACACACACACACGTGTACACACACACACATGTGTACACACACACACACATGTGTACACACACACACACACATGTGTACACACACACACACGTGTACACACACACACACGTGTACACACACACACATGTGTACACACACACACATGTGTACACACACACACATGTGTACACACACACACATGTGTACACACACACACACATGTGTACACACACATGTGTATACACACACATGTGTATACACACACATGTATACACACACACATGTATACACACACACATGTATACACACACACATGTATACACACACACACGTATACACACACACATGTGTATACACACACAAACATGTGTACACACACACACACACACACACACACACACTTATACACACACACACATACAATGTATACACACAAACATGTATACACACACAAACATGTATACACGTGTATACACACATGTGTATACACACACACGTATACACACACACAATATATACATACACACAATGTATACACACACACGTGTATACACACACGTGTATACACACACACACGTGTATACACACACACGTGTATACACACACACACACACGTGTATACACACACACACGTGTATACACACACATGTATACACACACACGTGTATACACACACACACGTGTATACACACACACGTGTATACACACACACACATGTATACACACACACGTGTATACACACACGTGTATACACACACACACACGTGTATACACACACACGTGTATACACATACACACACACGTGTATACACACACACACCCCAGCACCACCACATCAGCACACCGGTATCCCATGCCCCCCCAGCACACTGGCATTCTCGGCTCCCCACCATTCCCAGCCCCCATCAACACCATCAGCACCCACACATCGCCACCTTTGCACCTCCCCCATCGGCACACCCACATCCGCACCCCCACATCAGCACCAAACCCTCCCAAATCAGCACACCAATACAATCACCATCAGTACAGCCACAGCAGCACTACCACCGCACATGGGCCGCGTGGACCACTCCCCACCCAAATGCCACACCCACACCACAAACATCCCGGGCAACGCCGGGGCTCTCAGCTAGTATATATATATATATAAAAACACATACAGAAAAGAGAGTAGCGCTATTAGTGTGTGAGTGTTAGTGTGTTCTAGAATAGTGCATTAACAGTTTGTGTTGTAAAAAATTTGTAATGGTGTATATAATAATATATATATGTGTATATAATAATTCTATATATATATATATATACACACACACACACACACACACACACACACACACACACACACACACACACACACACACACACACACACACACACACACTAGTTAAGGTAGCTTTGCATGGGTTGCAGTACTCTGGAGTAATCTTTTCAATAGCAGACTTGAAACTGTGACTCGATAGATAAGAAACGGCACTAGTCAGGGATGCCCAGTATGTCCCCTTTTTTTCCTCTGTGCATTGAGCCACTAGCCAACCCCATCAGAAGGAACACAAACATATCAGGGTACTGTACCGGTGAACAAAACAAAACTACACTATTTCCTGATGACATCCTCCTTACCCTATTTAAACCAATGACTTCTCTACCAAAATTGTTTGAATTACTAGAAAATTTGGGACAATATCAGGGTTCAAAGTGAACACTTCCTAGTCCGAGCCTTAAGTATAAATAGTTTAGTCACTGGGTGCAATATAATCTCCAACAATTTTGATCTCTCCTGGCAAAAACACTATTTACCATACTTTTGTACATTTGAGCAAATCTGTAAATTCTTTGAACAAATACAGCAATCCTTCATTTTTTTGTGTTCCCAAGTACCCAATCTCTTGGATAGGCAGGATACACTCGGTCAAAATGAACTTGCTTCCCAGACTGCTATATTGGTTTTGTTCTCTCCCAATTGCAATCCATTTCAAAGAACTGGCAAATCTCCAAAGGACAATATCAGACTTTATCTGGGAAAATAAAACACCTAGAATTAAAAAAAATCACTCTATATGGACCAATACCTGCCGGAGGACTGGCACTACCAAACCTGCATATTAAAGGGCCGCCAGAATTAGCCAACTCACTCTATGGCATTTATACGCCCCCCCAAAAAAACAGAGGTTTAGAACTACAGACCGAGGAGATGAAACCAGAGACCACGAAATCCTCACGCTGGTTACTCCCCAGCGTCGCAATATTTTAAGCCGTTTTCTCTTAAACTCTGCATTTTAGCCAAATTCTCACCAATTCCACACATTGTCATGAGAATTTAGCAAAGCTTGTCCTACTTTTACCACTTTTCACCCGAATTTAGTGAAAAGATCAGTAATTACCAGTCTAAAACAGGCCACGTGGCAGTGTCAATTTATTTTTAATGCTTGGTGAATTTTGTTTGCGAAGTTTGCCGATTTTTGCATTTTTCTCACATATCTACTGCCAGGGGCAAAACCAAAGGGGGCAAAATCAAACGAATTGCACCATATTCTTGTTACTTTCTACGGGATTCTTTTTAATTGGCAGATTATCCGGTGTTATTAACTTTGCTAGACAGACCCCTTTATGTTATCTATCTGTCTTGCGCCACTGTAATATCACAGCAAACGGATTTAGATAAGTGGATTTTTCAAATCGTTGATGGGCTTCATCTAATGAACAATCCTAGAACACAGACATCATTAAACCTTCTCACGGATTAAATGACATCTATAGAAGTCGATAAGTTCATTTGAAATGAATCAATATTGAGTTTTTAGCGTTTGACAAATCAATGAATAATGCAAATCTCCTGTGTTTAATGTGCAGCATCACAAACCCAATTCAATGCCCTTTCTTACACAAGGATCTACAAAGATATTTACATTTGAAACCGGCTCAAGAGTTTTGCTGCCGTCAATCAATTCGACAATGCATTATTGATGCTTTAAATCAACCGGACTAAATGATTCGAGTCCTATTTAAATAAATCAAACTATTAGAAGGACATATGTATAAATATCATACCCTACCATGGGGTCTGGAAGTAGGGGGGGGGGGGCGTGCTACAGCCCCCTCTGCGTTAATACAGTAGGGCCCCGCTCATACGGCGGGTTCCGTTCCAGGCCGTCTACTGTACTGTATTGTACCTTTGAAAACAGGGATGCAGAGCTGTAAACCGACTGTTTCACTGACAAATGGCATCTGACAAGGAGTTGCGCATGCGCTAAAACTGTTGCTTAGTGACAGCCGGATACTCAGCTGCTGAGTGCGCCATGTCGAAAATCGCCGGGGAAAATGGAACAAGCGCCGCACCTAATGAATATGGGTATACATTGGGAAACGCCGTATGAGCGGAAGGCCGTAAAGCGGGGCCATACTGTACATTTTTACACTATGGAAAGGTGTATATGTTACCGATTTTGTATGTTTAGCACCCTCACATAAAATGGTTCCTGCACCCTTGCACCCACAGTATATGTTTAGGACAGCATTTTGTATATTAACTTCTTCTTTACAGTGCTGTAAATGTGTTCAGTTCTCCAGCCTCCACACTGAAAAGCCTTCCAGCTGGAACTCTTATTCAGCACAGTCGGTGCTCTCTTTTTGCGACGGTTTGTGCAGTGCGACGTGGACACAGGACACAGGATCACCATCAGGGCCGCCGGCGGGAGCGGGCGGGGGGGGGGGAAAGAGCTCCACCCCGGCGCACTCCGAACATTGGGCCCAAGTTCTGCATATGTCCACGGGATCGGCGTTTCCCTGGAGGCCTGCCCCAAGGAAGATAAAAGGAGGGCGCGTATTGGGGATAGGGTGATGTGTGTGGGTGTATTGTGTGTATATATTGGGGGATTGTTGTGCGTACGATGTATTGGGGATGGGGGGTTTATTGTGTACGGAGAGGGGGGTTATTGACTGGAAGGAGGGGGGTTATTGTGTGTGGGGACGGGGTTATTGAGTGTGGGGAGCAGGGTTATTGTGTACGGAGAGGGGGGTTATTGACTGGAAGGAGGGGGGTTATTGTGTGTGGGGACGGGGTTATTGAGTGTAGGGACGAGGTTATTGAGTGTGGGGATGGGGGTTATTGTCTGAGGGGGATTAGTGTATGAACGTATCATGGAAAACAGCATCTATAAATGTTATGTATTTTTTTTTTCAATTATCAACTTTTTAATTAAAAGTAAGTTCATCACAAATGCAATAGAGAAGGGAGGTGTCACAGGAAGAGGGATGGGAGAGAAATGTTACATTTTTCAAGATATGAGTACCAGCACCTCCTTTTTTTCTGAGCATAGTAACTTTGTATCAGTGCTGTGACACTGTAACACCTGTATTACCTGTATTCATGATTACAATGTTAGAGGAAGCCGGGCACAGGTTACACTCTGGGACATGTTTTATTTCAATCTTGTGACAATGTTTGTTTGTGAAATGATATTGTAAAAAAAATTAAAACATTGGGCATTTTTATATGCTTCCTATATCTGCCAATAAAAAATCCCATAGAAAAAACAACAGCTATAAATTATTAATAAATCACAGATCCATAGCACCAAACATTATGCACTGTTTACTGTAAAGTGAGAATTCTTATGTAACCCCCTTTAGGATGACTATTTTACTTAATGGGTTAACTGTGTGGGCTCACTCTGGTTTCTTCCCTCCCCATTATGTGATATAAATAGGTTTTTTGTTTTTAATTAGGAACACTTTGAACATGTCTGCGGCTCGGAGTCTTAGGGTGCGAGTATACCCAATCTCGCCTGGCGCCTGTGCGCTCCCTCAGGGCAAAGCGCCGCCCGACACTTGCACTGCAGGCGGGAGGCGACAGGGAGGCATGGTCATGACGTCACGTGAGCAATTCGCCATCATTGGCTCAACCCCTCACGTGACGCGGCCGTGGTGCGACCGTCGCTCGGGGAAAACAATTTCCCAGGTGTGCTCAGAAATCTCGCGCTTGGCCGCGCGCCCCTAGTGCAGGCTCAGTGAAAAACATGAATCTGTTTTGGCGGCACGCGGTCGGCCAGATTGGCTTTCATCACGGCCTAAAAAATACGTCCGGATTGTATCCAATGGTGGAGTTTGATTAATTCACATTGATTTTTTAGTGCCCAATCCACAGATAGATTTTAGTGGGAGGGACATATTTGGTCTAAAAAAATCTGGGACTGGCTCACCCATCTCTATTCCTGATGAGGCCCATCTGATATGGGACATTATAGAACTTATGCAAGAGATTGCTAATGTATCCCTTACTACAGGTAACAACTATACCCCAGCGTAAGAGTGAGAGCTACCAGGGGATGAAGGCCCTAGTGTTTTGCCAGGAGTTTCTGTCAAGTGAAATGTACAGTATGTGAGTACATGTGGAGCCTAATAGACGGAAGTAAAATAAATCACCTTTTATGTTTTACAAAAGTTCCTGGCTTCCATCCTTATTCTATCTGCTTATTCATGCCCGGCCTGCACCCACCCAGCACCCTAAAAAGGTACGATAGACTGAGCACTGCAACTGTATATAGTCAATCTGATGGGAGCCGGGTAAGGCAGGTTACACTTAAATCCCCTTTTACTTACAAATGATTATTTTTACCCATCCAGCACATCCTTGCTGGCCTTGGGCAATGAGAGGTGACTGTCCACTGATTAATTTGCCTGAGGGCTGTGCAATAAAAAGGTCCTCCTGTTATTGACTAACTTCCTCTAACACCACCTTCTTGGCCTACCTCTCATTTTTTATTTCACTTTGTTGACAAGCAAGCATGGGCATGGAAAGATAAAGGCCGACCTACTCAATTTTTCTCCGGCCTGCATCCTTGTCACAGCAGAATGATAAATTCCTTCTAATAAATCATGTCAGGGACATGCAAGACTCAGACACCCCATCCTACCTCAGAGAAGATCCACTGACCTACTGTAGCTTTGGAAACCACAGCTAATGAGAGCTTCAATTCAGCAGCAACATATGGTACATCTGCACGCCCAAGACAATTGGGTCTGCCCCCTGCCCTCCCCCCTCCCATCCCTCTGTAATGCATTACTGAGACAATTGTATTAACTCTTTCAGTGCGGTAGCTCTGTTTGTTACAATATGTTGCTGGGACTTCCAGCAAAGAAAGGGTTAAGCAGTACAAAATCTCCAGAAATGTTCAGAAAACAGGTTTTCTGTTGCTATTCATATCAATTTCTTCATTGAAATAATATGATATTTATGTAATTAAAAGGCGCCAAAATCATTACTTGCTAGGGAGCTGCAGCTGTTACTTGAAACGCCTGCAGAATAATGCAGCATGAGGGCGGGAGGGATTCTCTGTACAGATGCTGATCTCTTGTTAAAAGGGCCTATTAACAAAAATACACATTGCACCTCTTAAGAAACGTACTGAATACATGTGCTCATAGGGACATATACCTTTGTACACCTGCAGATACATCTTACAAATGGAATACATGTGCTATCCACAGGCTGCGTACAGGGAGGTCTCTTGGTCTGAGGCCACACGGCTCCGTTTAAGTTGGCGTTGCTCCCAACCCTGGGCTGGAGAGAAGGATGCGAGTAACCTTCTTCCTGGTGGTGAGCCAGTCAAAGCTGACATTGCGAATGGAACAAGGAAGTGCAAGACCCATATTCCAAACACAGACATGTTCCGATTATGCCAACGTTCCCAACTGGAGAATGTTGCTGGCATCATAGGTGTTTTTCTCCTGCGGGGGAGCAAAAGATAAATATTCAGTTAACTCTGAAATTGGTGGATGCCCTTACACTATCTGAAAAGGCCTCTATGTGAACCTTTTATTGCTGAATGTCTTATATGTGTTTTTTGAAATAATATGTAGCATAAAGTAGAAAACATTTGTTATGTAATATATGTTGGCCTTGCAAGGTGCTGTGTATATACAATAAGGGCTTAGAGCCCTGGCTACAAAAGTTGCGATGAATAAACTACAGCAGGGTCCCCAAGCTTTTTGTGCCCAAGGGCACACTGGGAGTTCAGGAGAGTGGCGGGCACCAGCTAATTAACACGCACACGCACACACATGCCGGCATCACGCACACACAAAATACACATACCATGCAGGGAGGACTTCAGTCCTGCTCACGGATGAGGAAGTTTGGCCCGACCGGCACGAGAGAGGCACAAAGCAGCTGTCGACAGCACCGCGGCGAGCTACTCACTGGCAGCCAGCGAGATACCAGTAGATTGCGCTAAATGTATAGGGGACCCCTGATTTACGCCATATTATCAACTGGTTGGCCAGTCAGTTGCGGGCACCCACAACAGGCTTGGTAGGCGCCATGGTGCCCCGCGGGCATGTTTTGTGGACCCCTGAACTACAGTATAAAAAGAGCACTTAAATCTATAACAGAAAAGATCCCAATGTTTTGTTTTTTACAAAACGGGTGCAGTTTTGTGAAGACTTTGATGCATACCCCTCATTGTATCCAGTTCACCTTTACCGTGTCCTCTATACTGTATGTGCTACTTTCCGTCTATCTTTAAATTACCAGCAGTTTTATATGCGACATGGCAGGAAATCACAGGGCGCGGGAGCCGGCTAGTATTATTTAGATAGAAGTGGAAGTTGATTTTAAAATAACAACTTTGTATCAGAACAACAAGCTATTAAGGTTGCAAAAAATAGTATGAAGTGCCCAATTTACTGTCTGCAGTTCATGAATATTTAGGAGCCGGCAAACATTTATTGCCTGCTTACAGCGCAGTAACACAGACTAGTACTTGGTGAAATTGTCGGAGAGATCCCTTGGCTTAGTCCCCTAGTGCCGGGCACACGTTACTGGGAGGAATTTAAAGAGTAGAGCTGCAACAATTAGTGGAATTAGCAATCGCTGCATAATTCTGCAATATTGTGACTGTCATAATCAACTGAGTTCACAGGCATTAAAGGTGCAATGCCAACTAGTAAAAAAAAAATATATATATATATATAGTGAAGAAGTGGACACCCCCATCTGGCCCTGATTCCTGCATTTGAACTACGCTGGAAAGGAGGATATCATCTATACCAGACTGCATCATTACTGCTGTGATGCTGCCTTTACCATTTATATTTGCTGTGACTTCACTTCTTCTCAAATTATGCACTTCTTTTTACCAGCCTCAGTATGTCTCTAACTCTTTTCATATATCTCCATCTCTCCTTCCTTCATCACTTCTCTGTTCACATGAACTCCTTTCTTACCTGCGCCCTCTGACACCACACAGCTATACCCCCTGCACTAAAACACACCCCTACAAATCATCCTCACACATCCTCTTTCTTTCCATGCTTCTCCTCCTTGCTTCTGGGGATATCTCTCCCAATCCTGGTCCCTGCCCTATTCCTACATGCGCTCGTCCTCGCCTGCCAATTGCAAACTCTACTCCCTCTGGTGTCAACCCCTCCAACCTCATACTGCACCGACACACTTTATTCGAGCAAATACCCAGTATGTACCTGGCAGATACCTGGAATGCGCCGCTCCTCACCTCTGACAAGCCCCGTTGCGTTTGCCTTCCCAGCCTGGGTTCATGCCTGGCTGACGGGCGGCTGATCTGTTAAATGATAATGATTAGGATTTAATAGGCTGTAATGCTTCGCGTGTCTACCAGATGGCATAAATTCATGAATTGTAATGCAGTATATATATATATATATACTGTGCAGTATTGCAGCCAGCGGGAATAAAATGCTTCAATCCCTGCCTTGAAAATACCTCAATGCACTCGGGCAGAAAACAGTCACAAACCTCAATACACCCGGGTATACCCGAATTCGTGGGACTAGCCGAGCTCAAATAAAGTGTGTCGCCAGTGTACCCATCCCCTGCCACCCTCCATCCTCTCTCCTTTCTCCTGTGCCCTTTGGAATTCTCGCTCCCTTTCTAACAAGTTCCTCTCTCTACATGACTTCTTCCTCTCTCACTCTCTGCTCCTATTTGATACTGAATAACTGAGACCTGGCTCACTCAGTCTGACTCTGCTCTGGAAGCTGCCCTCTCTTATGGTGGCCATTTCTTTCTCCCACACTCAGCGCCCTGACGGCAGGGGTGGAGGCATGGGGCTCCTGCTCTCCTCTCTCTGTCGTTACCGAACCCTTCCTATTCCTCCATCTCTTGCTTTTCCCTCCTTTGAGGCTCACACTGTCCAGATTTTCTTTCCTCTCCCTGTCCATGTGGCGGTTATCTATCGCACACCTACCTCTACTCATCCCCCTTCTGCCTTTCTCTCTCACTTTGAATCCTGGCTCTCATTCTTCCTCTCCTCAGACTCCACTGTTCTTCTCCTTGGGGACTTCAATTGCCACATTGATGACCCCTCTCTCCCTTGGGCCTCCTGCTTTCTTTCTCTAACCTCTTCTTTTGGCCTTCAACAGTGGACTGCAGCCGCCAACCATAAGGATGGCCACTTCTTAGACCTGGTTTTCACTAAAAAACTTCTCTCTCTGATTTCTCCATTTCCCCTTTTCCTCTCTCTGACCATCACCTCATCTCATTCTCTCTATCTCACATCTCCCCTTCTCCACCTCCATCTACCCCCCGGTTCTGCAGAAACATGTGCTCTATTCACTTACCTGACTTTGAGTCCACTTTACGCTCCTCCCTCTCCTCTCTCAGCTTTGCTACAGACCCTGACAACCTGGTTAGGAACTTCAACTTTGCCTTGTCCTCCTCTCTTGATCTACACGCCCTGCTTTCTCTCTGCCGCACTCACCCTTCTAACCCTAGACCCTGGCTAAATTCCCACATGCTGCATTCCTCCACTCGTTCCTCTGAATGTCTCTGGAGGAAATCTCATACTCTCGCAGACTTCATTCACTACAAATTTATGCTAACCTGTTTCAACTCTGCCCTCTCGCAAGCTAAACAAGCCTACTTTTCTTCTCTAATCAACATGCACAAGTCTAACCCACGCCGACTGTTCTCTGTCTTTGATACTCTACTCAAACCACCCTCAGCTGCCTCTCCTTCCTCCATCTTGCTCAGGACTTTGCTGACTATTTTAAGGAAAAGGTGGAATCCATACGTCAGAACATCTCCTCTGTTTCTTCCTCCCATCCTACACCTCTTCCTAACTCTCCTCGTGCCTTCCTTGACTCTTTTTCCACTGTCTCAGAGGATGTGTCGCTGTTGATCGCCTCTTCTCCTTCTACCACTTGCCCTCTTGACCCCATTCCCTCCCATCTCCTAAAACCTCTTGCTCCTACTATAATCCCTATGCTCACACATATTTTTAACTCCTCCCTCTGCTCTGGAACCTTTCCATCCTCCTTCAAACATGCAACAGTGATACCATTACTCAAAAACAGCAAGCTTGACCCTACCTGTCTTTCTAACTATCGACCTGTCTCCTTCCTGCCTTTTGCCTCTAAACTCCTTGAACGTCTTGTATTCTCACGTTTGCTCCATTTTCTCAACACCTATTCTCTCCTAGACCCTCTGCAATCTGGCTTCCGCACTGCTCACTCCACGGAAACAGCCCTCACTAAAATAACTGACGACCTCCATGCTGCCAAAGACAGAGGTCATTACACTCTGCTCATATTACTCGACTTCTCTGCAGCATTTGACACAGTGGACCACCCTCTTCTCCTTCACATTCTCCATACTCTTGGTATTCGGAACAAAGCTCTATCCTGGATCTCATCCTACCTCTCCCATCATACTTTCAGTGTCTCTTCTGCTAACACCTCCTCCTCCTCTATTGATCTCTCTGTGGGGGTACCCCAGGGCTCTGTCCTGGGACCTCTTCTCTTTTCTCTGTACACACTCTCTCTAGGTGACCTAATAACATCTTTTGGGTTTAATTACCACCTCTATGCTGACGACACACAAATATAATTTTCAACACCTGACCTTACACCTGCTGTACAAACCAAAGTTTCTGAATGTCTCTCTGCTATATCATTCTGGATGGCCCTCTGTCGCGTTAAACTCAACATGGCTAAAACAGAGCTCCTCATACTTCCTCCCAAACCTGGCCCTACTACCTCCTTCCACATTACTGTTGGAACTACGATCATTCACCCAGTACCCCAAGCACGCTGCCTAGGGGTCACACTCGACTCCTCTCTCACATTAGCCCCTCGCATTCAAAACGTTTCTAAAACCTGTCGCTTTTTCCTCTGCAATATTACAAAGATACGCCCTTTCCTCTGTTTCTCGACTGCTAAAACTCTGACTCAGACCCTCATTCTCTCCCGTCTTGATTAGTGTAACCTCCTGCTGTCTGGCCTTCCTGCTTCTCACCTGTCTCCCCTAGAATCTACAAAAACACATAAGGAGACAGAGAATCTTCCTGAAAGATCCTCATTAACTGCACAACAAAGCTAGGAATGGTTAGCAGGGTTTAAATACCCACTGTATGAGTATTTTAATTAGCTGTGAAGGTACAGGTAAGCAATCGCTCCCAGCACTGTGGGAGGGCAATTGCCACTAAAAGCCAAATGGCAAAAATAATAAATATTTTATTAATGAACCAAAGCAACACATATTAAATATCACATTCTCTAAACTATCATAAAAACAATTAAAACATATATGTAACGGGTGACAGCCAGTCCAGGGATAACCGTGGTTAGATCCAAATTACTCTCAAAATGAATCCCTGAACCAGGTGAGTGGATCGTGGTAGGTAAGACACAATCAATGAATTGAGGTCAGGATGCTGGTGCATATCACGTCTCTATACCTCAGGGTGGAATATAATGCAGTGTGGGCAGTCCTATGCCATAAGGCAAACCATCATGTCAAAGTACTCAGCGGTATGCTCAAAAGTGTAAAGCAGGGCAGATACAAACAGCAAATAATGAGCTGCGCCCAATATGAACATATATAGTTACTGCAATAAGCAACCAGTGACTACCACCGCATTCACAACGATCTCACCCATTACTTCCTCATCCACGACGTCAACGCGGTGACGTCATGCTGACGTACGTTTCGCGCATAGGGGGTGGCGCTTTCTCAAGGCGGGAGGTGTTCAACAGAGTAGCGCTGCCCTCTTATATGCTCATGTGCTGTGCGATTCTTAAAGGTACCTCTACCTCTCACTTAGGGTGGTAAACAGCTATATTAACCTCATAGGTACAGAAATTTCATAAATAAATAACTGAGCTCAGTTCTCACAACCCCATTGGATCATTTATTGTATGTGACCAGGACCGAGGAGTAACCAGTGAATGAGGACACTATATGTATAATCCCCACTTTATTTATTTATTTATTTATGAAACCGAGGAGTAACCAGTGAATGAGGACACTATATGTATAATCCCCACTTTATTTATTTATTTATCTACTCTGTTGAACACCTCCCACCTTGAGAAAGCGCCACCCCCTATGCGCGAAACGTACGTCAGCATGACGTCATCGCGTTGACGTCGTGGATGAGGAAGTAATGGGTGAGATCGTTCTGAATGCGGTGGTAGTCACTGGTTGCTTATTTGCTTATTGCAGTAACTATATATTGGGCGCAGCTCATTATTTGCTGTTTGTATCTGCCCTGCTTTACACTTTTGAGCATACCGCTGAGTACTTTGACATGATGGTTTGCCTTATGGCATAGGACTACCTACACTGCATTATATTCCACCCTGAGGTATAGAGACGTGATATGCACCAGCATCCTGACCTCAATTCATTGATTGTGTCTTACCTACCACGATCCACTCACCTGGTTCAGGGATTCATTTTGAGAGTAATTTGGATCTAACCACGGTTATCCCTGGACTGGCTGTCACCCGTTACATATATGTTTTAAATGTTTTTATGATAGTTTAGAGAATGTGCTATTTAATATGTGTTACTTTGGTTCATTAATGAAATATTTATTATTTTTGCCATTTGGCTTTTAGTGGCAATTGCCCTCCCACAGTGCTGGGAGCGATTGCTTACCTGTACCTTCCACAGCTAATTAAATTACTCATACAGTGGGTATTTAAACCCTGCTAACCATTCCTAGATTTGTTGTGCAGTTAATGAGGATCTTTCAGGAGGATTCTCTGTCTCCTTATGTGTTTTTGTCTATCCAACGTTATCCTCTTTGCACCAGCAGGAACTATACTACATTATGCTTTATAATTACATTTATATTGTGGTGAGCGGTATCTCACAAGTTATATATATTGTACATCCCCTAGAATCTATCCTAAACGCTGCTGCCAGAATCACTCTACTCTTTCCTAGATCTGTCTCAGCATCTCCCCTCATGAAATCCCTCTCCTGGCTTCCGATCAAATCCCACATCTCACACTCCATTCTTCTACTCATTTTAAAAGCTTTACACTCTTCTGCCCCTCCTTACATCTCAGCCCTAATTTCTCGTTATGCACCATCCAGACTCTTGCATTCTTCTCAAGGATGTCTTCTTTCTACCCCTTTGTATCTAAAGCCCTCTCCCGCCTTAAACCTTTTTCACTGACTGCCCCACACCTCTGGAATGCCCTTCCCCTCAGTATCTGACTAGCACCCTCTCTATCCACCTTTAAGACCCACCTTAAGACACACTTGCTTAAAGATGCATATGAATAGCACTGTGGATATTCTGAACACATGATACATAAGCTTGGCCCCCTGCAGACGCACTTACCAGAACTCCATCCTACTGTCTCTGTACGTTTTACCTACCTAACAATTAGACTGTAAGCTCCTCGGGGCAGGGACTCCTCTTCCTTAATGTTACTTTTATGTCTGAAGCACTTATTCCCATGACCTGTTATTTATATTATCTGTTAATTATTTGATTACCACATGTATTACTACTGTGAAGCGCTATGTACATTAATGGCGCTATATAAATAAAGACATAAATATATATACAGTAATATATATATATTGTAAGTTGCAAAAGAATGAAAGCAAAGATTCCTTCTAATGTCACACATGGTTTATAAACTTCTCCATCTGAGCCGGAATAGTTAACTGCAAAGATCAAAATCAGACTGATCCGGGAACCTGCAGTACATCCTGCTTTTGTGAGGGGCTCCATATTAGCTTACCGTGGGGGGTAGCTACTCACAGCTCCATTAAATATGGGCTATTACAACGACGTTAGCTTCCTTGAGTTTTACGAGTATCTATAAAGATAAATATATGCAAAAAAAAAACAAAAACTTGTTAGGCCGTTCATTTGCATATGGCAAACACAGCGTTAGCCAGCTCATGTTGGGATAAGACAGTCCCCGAGTCTAACTGACTTTGATACTGGCTCGCCTTATTCATATGCTAAGGAAGAAGGCAGGTATATATTGCAATGTAATATTTACCTAAAATCTGCCTTCCCAATAGAAATCTGTTTATTAACCCCATGGAAGCCATGCTGGACAGGAAGGCATGCCTTCATGGCAACTAAGGTAACCACAGGGTTAATACAAATGCCCTAACTACCCATTGTATGTCATTGCAGTTACACCACTATGGCATCCAAGGGGTTAACCCCCCATAATCTCTCCCCCTGGGTTGCCCAACCTCCCTTCCTGGGGCACCTCCCCGCATAACCCACCCCCCCTAACTCCACACCCCCAACATACCAAACCCCCCACTAGACGCATGGGCAACAGCCCTAGTAGCCAAATGTGGCTAAGAGAGCTTTTGCCCATTGAATAGCATTACACCAAATACATTAAAAATAAGTACATTAAAATAATCATAAACAAATATCATTGTAATCCATTGATTGTCACTGTGGTTACCTAGGCCTTCATTTGGCTAATATGGCCATTGTCCATTAGTCTACTGGGAGTGGTTGAATTGTTGAGGGGACATAGAGGGAGGGGGTTTACACGGATAAGTCACTGTGGCCTCATAGACCCTCAATGGGGGCCTAGTTGTGGGCGCTAGTGTATCACGCCACAGCCTGCAGGAAATGCCGGCTTGCCATCTCGGGGAACAAAACTGTGATTTATGATTTGCCGCTGCATTACTATTTGCTTTGTGCTTTTTTCATCCTATATAAAAGGGTGTTTTTAAGTACAACCATTGTGCATACTTTACCTTAATGTAAAACACACATAAAGCATCTCTCTGACAATACATCAGGGGATGTGGGCAGGCAGTAGAATTGAATTAGAACGAGGTCACCTCTTAGCAGTTAAGAAAGTGGAACGCTAAGTGTTAGAGAGGGTTTGTAAGAAATCCAAATTGCTTTCCTGCTGTTTATTATATTCACAGATGCATGTGCAGAGAACGCATGTCTGCTGCACATATACAATAGCAGGGAGTGCTTGTCTGGAGCACAGATGCAGTTGCAGGGAGTGCATGTCTGGAGCACATATACAGTTGCAGGGAGTGCATGTCTGCAGCACAGATGCAGTTGCAGGGAGTGCATGTCTGCAGCACAGATGCAGTTACAGGGAGTGCATGTCTGCATCTGTGCTGCAGTTGCAGGGAGTGCATGTCTGCAGCACAGATGCAGTTACAGAGAGTGCATGTCTGCAGCACAGATGTAGTTGCAGGGAGTGCATGTCTGCAGCACAGATGCAGTTACCGGGAGTGCATGTCTGCAGCACAGATGCAGTTACAGGGAGTGCATGTCTGCAGCACAGATGCAGTTACAGGGAGTGCATGTCTGCAGCACAGATGCAGTTGCAGGGAGTGCATGTCTGCAGCACAGATGCAGTTGCAGGGAGTGCATGTCTGCAGCACAGATGCAGTTACAGGGAGTGCATGTCTGCAGCACAGATGCAGTTACAGGGAGTGCATGTCTGCATCTGTGCTGCAGTTGCAGGGAGTGCATGTCTGCAGCACAGATGCAGTTACAGGGAGTGCATGTCTGCAGCACAGATGCAGTTACAGGGAGTGCATGTCTGCAGCACAAATTCAGTTGCAGGGAGAGCATATCTGCAGCACAGATGCAGTTACCAGGAGTGTATATCTGCAGCACAGATGCAGTTGCAGGGAGTGCATGTCTGCAGCACAGATGCAGTTGCAGGGAGTGCATGTATGCAGCACAGATGCAGTTACAGGGATTGCATGTCTGCAGCACAGATGCAGTTACCGGGAGTGTATGTCTGCAGCACAGATCCAGTTGCAGGGAGTGCATGTCTGCAGCACAAATGCAGTTGCAGGGAGTGCATGTCTGCAGTACAGATGCAGTTGCAGGGAGTGCATGTGTGCAGCACAGATGCAGTTGCAGGGAGTGCATGTGTGCAGCACAGATGCAGTAGCAGTGAGTGCATGTCTGCAGAACAGATGCAGTTGCAGGGAGTGCATGATAAAAAGAAAGGTGATAGTGCGCAGCTAATACCGTGATATGGTGAAAGAATTCACTAATTGTGAACAGAATAGGAAATAATAATATACAAAGTGATTACAGTGTATAGCGAACAATATTGATAACCTTATAAGTGCACAAATAGTGCGTCTGCAGCCTTTTTTTGAGGGGTGGCTCAGCACCCCTAAAGCTAGAGAAACAGAAAAAAGACAGGGTGCACAACGCACATAGTGAAATAACGTTTAAAAAGTAATTTTACTCAAACAATAATAAATTCTGCGTACATCAAAGTTAAAAGTATCAAGCAATGGATAAGTGGGGTTACCACACAGGGAAACGGCAGGGCTCGTCAGACTTCATCCACCACCGGGAAGAAAACCGGAGACCAACGATCAGCTGACCAGGTACGTGGTGAAGAGATGGAGGAGGGGTAGAGTTGGAAGCCCTCTGGGTCCACGGATAGCACTCACTCCGTTCCGAGATATCAGGTGTTGAGTCCACAGTGTGAATACACACACAAGTCCCAAAGGCCAGTGTAGTCCTCTCTGCTAGGGCTTCCACTGCTACACGCCGACAGCACGCTGTTGCGCCTCGTGAGACGCCCGCTGATGACGTCAATGCTGGCTCCTTCAATACAGAGGACTTGTGTGTGTATTCACACTGTGGACTCAACACCTGATATCTCGGAACGGAGTGAGTGCTATCCGTGGACCCAGAGGGCTTCCCCCTCTACCCCTCCTCCATCTCTTCACCACGTACCTGGTCAGCTGATTGTTGGTCTCCGGTTTTCTTCCCGGTGGTGTATGAAGTCTGACGAGCCCTGCCGTTTCCCTGTGTGGTAACCCCACTTATCCATTGCTTGATGCAGGGAGTGCATGTCTGCAGCACAGATGCAGTTGCAGGAAGTGCATGTCTGCAGCACAGATACAGTTACCATGAGTGTATGTCTGCAGCACAGATCCAGTTGCAGGGAGTGCATTGTGAAATAAGCCTGTCGTGCGCTCAGGAGTGCGCTGTAGATATGCCAAATAGATATGTCTGGATCAGGGGGAGGTTCAGCGGAAGGTCCATTGGGAGGTATATACTTGCCCGGAGATATCAGTGGCACTGCGACCACTCTCCTGTGTGGACAGTAACTATTTCCCCGGGGACTGAAGTTCTGTCAGGGGACCCGGGTATGGGTTAGTGGAGGTAAGGAAAAAGCCGTCTTACCTCCTGATGTAAACCATTCCTCTGAACTGGGTCCCGCTTCTACAGTAATTGAAGACCGCACATCCGCGGTGAAGGAACAACTCCTCCAACTCTTGTGGTGCCTACGACAGCCAAGTAGATAGCAGCGGCTATATGGATACTCCTTGAGAAAGCGCAACACTTGCGTGAAACGCGTGGGAGGACTTTTTCTGTCATGTCTGCCACTTACTTTTGTTTCAAATAAAACCTTTTTCTATTTTTGCACTCACTGCATCCTTCCCTTTAATTCTCCATTCGTGGATGTTCTGGATCCGGTTTGAGTCCCCTGATTATTGCTTCCACTGCTGCTACAGGGAGTGCATGTCTGCAGCACAGATGCAGTTGCAGGGAGTGCATGTCTGCAGCACAGATGCAGTTGCAGGGAGTGCATGTCTGCAGCACAGATGCAGTTACAGAAAATGCTTGTCTGCCGCACAGATGCAGTCTGGAAACCCTTTCTGCTTGAAATATACTGAAAGCAGCAGTTTTATGGTTTGGATTAAACTGTGACTTGATCATTCAGTTTTTTAAAGCGGCTATCCCGCCTTCTCTGGTGTTTTTCCGAAATGATTTATTTGACATATTTCGGGGTCTTCTGAAGCTGATCTGAGCTGTGTTTAGCTCTGGGAATCCCCCTGGTTTGCACGATATATATCGGTTTATAATGCCAGTGTTTCTGCTCCCACTGGGGAAATCATAATGGCTGCCAAACCTTGTGGGTCTGTTGGCCCCATCATAGAAAAGGTGCAGCGCAAACTAAACAGTTCAGTTTCCCAGGTACCCAGGGAGTCTCTGGAGCTGCAGTAAGAATAGTACCATTCGTTCAGCTGCCCCCTCCCTCACCGGTTCAGATACTGTAAAAGAAGCAATCGGTAAAATAGTCGGGAATGCTGCTTTAAAGTTAAATTGGCCAAAATACTGAGTTTATTCCCATGATCTATTTAACTCTTTTAATGCCAGAGGGCCCTGCATCAAATTGCTCAAAGAATGAAATCTGCCTTGAATTTATACAGCCCTTTTATTTACATAACACCCATCTCTCAGCTGTGCACTCCTCTGGTGCTCTGTTCTCTCCTGTCCCGAGACCGTTTCTTGAACGTCCCTGGCTTCGCATGGTTTGGAGTACTCTGGAGTCATCTTTTCCATTGCAGACTTGAAACTGTGACTGTATCGATAGATAACGTCGCCACTTTAAGCCGATCAATAATTCCACCATGCAATGAGTGAGGATACACCCCTAACCCCCACTCACTTAGACTACACCGCAACCCCCACTCACGGAGACCCTCACATCCAACCCCCACTCACTGAGACCCTCACATACAACCCCCACTCATTGAGACTACCACCCCAAATTATAGTGACATCCACCCTCTTCACTGATACACTCCCTCAATGACTTTCCCACTCAATGACACTCACACGCCATCAGTGACCTCCCTCTCATATACCCACCTCTACCCCTCTCTCTTACACCCCAACTCTTTCCCCTTCTATTCTTAGACCCCACGGCCTACACTCTTCCCCTAAGGAATGTCCAGAAGGCCGCCAGCTCAGCGACTAATCACATACCTCCCAGCAAAGCAAAGGCAAATCAATGGCCTCGTGGAAAGGGAACAACCAATCAGAGGCAGAACAGTTAAAAATAACCTCCAGGTGCACTAAGGTCCCCTTACTATTCCTGTAAAATTTAAGGTGTCTAGGTTTCATGGTCTAGGAGCTATGGTGCTGAGAGATACACAGGCTCTCTTATAATTATATTTTATAATATATACACACAAACACTGTGATGCCTCAATCCCAGCGTAGGATCTTGTGTCCAGATCAAAGGCAGGAAAACTTAGCGTTTGTGCACAGGAGGGTTTATTTACAAGGTGCAAGACAGGAACAGGATTAACTCATAACATAAAACAGAAACAAAAGACTTAACTCCTTTCAGGAGTTCAGACTAAATACAGCTTAGTCCCTAACTGTCATGGTAGTGCTGCCCGCAGACCAGACCCATCCCAAGACTGAGGTGGAAAGTATAATACCACTCACCCGCAGCAGAGGGGCGTGTCCGGAGTGTGGTAGTTTTGTTGCCAGGCCAGGAGTCTTTAGTAAGGGAACCAAAGGTACTTGCCGTGTCCGGAGGTAGAAGGATCGTGGTGATTGCCGTAGCCAGGGGTCGAGGGTGCCAGAGGTCCGGGAGGTAGAAGAGCGCGCCGAGATCGAAGGGCGGAGAGACTGCATCGCGAGGAGTAAGCCAAGCTGGGTCAAACCTGAAGAACACGAAGAGCAAGAGCGCACACGAATACTAGCCCAACTAGCAGAAGCTATGCAGAGCAATGATTCCCAGGGAGAACAGGGGTAATATATGTGGAGGGACCAATCAAGGAAGGAGGCAGAGCGGGGGGTGCCGTGGAGCGCCTTGTGACTGCTGTACACAGGGGGCGTGGCTAGAAAAACGGAGGAGTGAATAAATTACTGCAGGAGGCGCGCGCTGTGTAAGATCCTCCTGTGCACGCCCCGACAAGATGGCGTCCGCAAGATCCAGCTCCGGGCGAGATCGCCGAGTCCCACGCCGAGGACACGCCAGTGGGGAGCGAGGGGCGGCAGCAACGACCTCCGAGGCAGGTAAGGAGGTGTTGCGTGAGCCCTGCTTCCTGACACTAACAAACTGGGAGAACTAACCTCTTTCCCCACTTTATACACTGTACCTGCAGCTTTCCACTTGCAGTATCTCACAGGGCTGTCTGTGTGTGTGCCTTCAGATCAGCACAGCAGCAGCACAGGAACTGTCTGTGCTGTCTTTTACCTTGCAGCCCATTAATTAGGGCTCAGGTGAGAGGGAAGGGAACACACCCTGGAAGGTGCTGGGTCCTATGTACCTCCCCTCAAACACCACCTGCTTCAGTACATCACTATATATATATATATATATATATATATATATATATATATATATTATACACACACACACACACACACACACACACACACACACACACACACACATACACACACACATACATATACATATACATATACAAATTGCACCTAAGTGTGTGCAGGCAGCATGGGGGGGTATAGCTGTCACTCACTGCGGGAGCTCCCGTATATGTATATGTATGTGTGTGTGTGTGTGTGTGTGTGTGTGTGTGTGTGTATATATATATATGGGTTGCAGACCTGCCTAAGACATGCTGTGTGGGGTATTTGTCACTTTTTTTACTCACCCTAACTTAACTCAGTATATATATATATATATACTAGCTGGTATACCCGGCGTTGCCCGGGCGTGGAAGGGCAGGGGGCATGGAGTGAAAGGGGCAGGAAGGGGCGGGGGGCAAAGGGGCAGGGAGGGGTGGGGGGGAAAAGGGGCAGGGAGGGGCGGGGGGGCAAAGGGCAGGGAGGGGTGGGGGGGCAAAGGGGCAGGGACAGGCGGGGGGGCAAAGGGGCAGGGACAGGCGGGGGGGCAAAGGGGCAGGGATGGGCGGGGGGAGCAAAGGGGCAGGGAGGGGCGGGGGGCAAAGGGGCAGGGAGGGGCGGGGGGGCAAAGGGGCAGGGAGGCAAAGGGCAGGGAGGGGCGGGGGGGGGCAAAGGGCAAGGAGGGGCGGGGGGCAAAGGGCAGGGAGGGGCGGGGGGCAAAGGGCAGGGAGGGGCAAGAGGGCAAGGAGAGGGCAGGGTGGAGGGGGGCAAGAGGGCAGGGGGCAAAAGAGCAAAGGGCAGGGTGGCAAAGGGCAGAGGGGCAAAGGGCAGGGGGGCAAAGGGCAGGGGGGCAAAAGGCAGGGGGGCAAAGGGGAAATGGGCAGGGGGCCAAAGGGGAAAAGGGCAGGGTGGGCAAAGGGCAGGGGGAGGGAGGGCAGGGGCAAAGGGCAGGGGGAGGGAGGGCAGGGGGCGCAGGGGATGGAGTGTAGGGGTCAAAGGGCATGGGGAGGGAGGGCAGGGGTTAAAGGGCAGGGGGAAGGAGGGCAGGGGTCAAAGGGCAGGGGGAGGGGACGGCAGGGGGAAAAGTGCAGGGGGAGGGAGGGCAGGGGGCAAAGGGCAGGGGGCAAGGGCAGGGGGCAAAGGGCATTGGGAGGGAGGGCATGGGGCAAAGGGCATTGGGAGGGAGGGCAGGGGGGGCAAAGGGCAGGGGGAGGAGGGAAGGGGGGTCAAAGGGCAGGGGGAGGGAGGGCAGGGGGGGGAAAAGGGGAGGGAGGGCAGGGGGGCAAAGGGCAGGGGGAGGGAGGGCGGGGGGGGCAAAGGGCAGGGGGAGGGGAGGGCAGGGGGAGGGAGGGCAGGGGGGCAAAGGGGAGGGAGGGCAGGGGGGGTAAAGGGCAGGGGGGCAGGGAGGGCAGGGGGGGCAGGGAGGGCCAGGGGGGGCAAAGGGCAGGGGGAGTCAGGGACGCATTAAATAAGCCATTTCCCTGCGTGTACTCACCTTGCACACGGCCGCGCTCCTCTTCCCCTGGATACCGGCCGCCCTGCTCCGGCTCCTCCGCGGAGAGGCTGAGACGCTCCGGTGAGGAGGTGCTGGGCCTCTCGCGGGGAGAGGCGGGAGACAGCCGGAGGAGCGGCCTGTGTGAGGGGAGAACCGCGTGCTCTGTGTGTGTGTGTGGGGGGGTCAGAGAGAGCGCTGGGTGAGGGGAGAGCCGCGTGCTCTGTGTGTGTGGGGGGCGGGGGGAGAGCGCCGGGTGAGGGGAGAGCCGCGTGCTCTGTGTGGTGGTGGGGGGGGGGGGGAGAGCGCGCCGGGTGAGGGAAGAGCCGCGTGCTCTGTGTGGGGGGGGGGGGGGGTGAGGGAGAGCGCCGGGTGAGGGAAGAGCCGCGTGCTCTGTGTGTGTGTGGGGGGGGGGGGGGTGAGGGAGAGCGCCGGGTGAGAGGAGAGCCGCGTGCTCTGTGTGTGTGGGGGGGTGAAGGAGAGCGCCGGGTGAGGGGAGAGCCGCGTGCTCTGTGTGTGTGGGGGGGGGGGGGTGAGGGAGAGCGCCGGGTGAGGGGAGAGTCACGTGCTCTGTGTGTGGGGGGGGGGGGTGAGGGAGGAGCGCCGAGTGAGGGGAGAGCCGCGTGCTCTGTGTGTGTGGGGGGGGGGGGGTGAAGGAGAGCGCCGGGTGAGCGGAGAGCCGCGTGCTCTGTGTGGGGGGGAGGGTGAGGGAGAGCGCCGGATGAGGGGAGAGCTCCCCCGCTGACAGGGGGGGGGGAGGAAAAAGCGCGGGAATCCGGGAGACCCGGGGAGAGGAGGAGGTGAATGTGATGGCAGGGGGGGAGAGGAGAGAGAGGTGTGGTGGGGTGTGTGTGTGTGTGTGTTTTGCCTTGTGTGTGTGTGTGTGGCCTGTGTTTTGGCCCGTCACTCCGCCTCAGGCCAATGAGAGGTGTGCGGGGGCGGGGCGGCCCAAGGGACCAATGAGATTGCCGCTAGGGACACAGGCCATGCAGACATACAGTGCTTTCACAAATATATAGTACTAGCTGAGAGCCCCGGCGTTGCCCGGGATGTTTGTGGTGTGGGGGTGGCATTTGGGTGGGGAGTGGTCCACGCGGCCCATGGCAGTGTGCGGTGGTACTGCTGCTGTGGCTGTACTGATGGTGATTGTATCGGTGTGCTGATTTGGGAGGGTTTGTTGCTGATGTGGGGGTGCGGATGTGGGTGTGCGATGGGGAGGTGCGAAGGTGCCAATGTGTGGGTGCTGATGGTGTTGATGGGGGCTGGGAATGGTGGGGAGCCGAGAATGCCAGTGTGCTGGGGGGGGGGGGGGGGCATGGGATACCGGTGTGCTGATGTGGTGGTGCTGGGGATAGTGTGTGTGTGTGTATACGTGTGTGTGTGTGTATATATACACACGTGTGTGTATACATGTGTGTATACATGTTTGTGTGTGTCTGTGTATACATGTTTGTTTGTATACATTGTGTATGTGTACGTGTGTGTGTGTATACATGTGTGTGTGTGTATACACGTGTGTGTGTGTATACACGTGTGTGTGTGTATACACGTGTGTGTGTGTATACACGTGGTGTGTGTGTATACACGTGTGTGTGTGTATACACGTGTGTGTGTATACACGTGTGTGTGTGTATACACGTGTGTGTGTGTATACACGTGTGTGTGTGTATACACGTGTGTGTGTACACACGTGTGTGTGTATACACGTGTGTGTGTGTGTATACACGTGTGTGTGTATACACGTGTGTGTGTATACGTGTGTGTGTGTATACACGTGTGTGTGTGTATACACGTGTGTGTGTGTATGTGTATACACGTGTGTGTGTGTGTATACATGTGTGTGTGTGTGTGTATACACGTGTGTGTATACACGTGTGTGTGTGTGTTATACACGTTGTGTGTGTGTATACACGTGTGTGTGTATACACGTGTGTGTGTGTATACACGTGTGTGTGTGTGTATACACGTGTGTGTGTGTGTGTATACACGTGTGTGTGTGTACACGTGTGTGTGTGTACACGTGTGTGTGTGTGCGTGTACACGTGTGTGTGTGTGCGTACACGTGTGTGTGTGTGTGTGTGTACACGTGTGTGTGTGTGTGTACACGTGTGTGTGTGTACACGTGTGTGTGTACACGTGTGTGTGTGTGTACACGTGTGTGTGTGTGTGTACACGTGTGTGTGTGTGTGTGTGTGTGTGTACACGTGTGGTGTGTGTACACGTGTGTGTGTGTACCCGTGTGTGTGTGTGAGTACACGTGTGTGTGTGTGTGTACACGTGTGTGTGTGTGTGTGTGTGTGTGTGTACACGTGTGTGTGTGTGTGTACATGTGTGTGTGTGTGTGTGCACGTGTGTGTGTGTACACGTGTGTGTGTGTGTACACGTGTGTGTGTGTACACGTGTGTGTGTGTACACGTGTGTGTACACGTGTGTGTGTACACGTGTGTGTGTGTGTGTGTACACGTGTGTGTGTGTACACGTGTGTGTACACGTGTGTGTGTGTACACGTGTGTGTGTGTACACGTGTGTGTGTGTGTACACGTGTGTGTTTGTGTGTGTGTACACGTGTGTGTGTGTGTGTGTGTGTGTGTACACGTGTGTGTGTACACGTGTGTGTGTGTGTACACGTGTGTGTGTGTGTGTACACGTGTGTACACGTGTGTGTGTGTACACGTGTGTGTGTACACGTGTGTGTGTGTGTGTGTGTACACGTGTGTGTGTGTACACGTGTGTGTGTGTGTGTACACGTGTGTGTGTGTACACGTGTGTGTGTGTGTGTACACGGTGTGTGTGTGTACACGTGTGTGTGTGTGTACACGTGTGTGTGTGTACACGTGTGTGTGTGTACACGTGTGTGTGTGTACACGTGTGTGTGTGTGTACACGTGTGTGTGTGTGTGTGTACACGTGTGTGTGTGTGTGTGTGTGTGTGAACACGTGTGTGTGTGTGTGTGTGTGTGAACACGTGTGTGTGTGTGTGTGTGTGTGTACACGTGTGTGTGTGTGTGTACACGTGTGTGTGTGTGTGTGTGTACACGTGTGTGTGTGTACACGTGTGTGGTGTGTGTGTGTGTACACGTGTGTGTTGTGTTTACACGTGTGTGTGTGTACACGTGTGTGTGTACACGTGTGTGTGTGTGTGTGTGTACACGTGTGTGTGTGTGTGTGTGTGTGTACACGTGTGTGTGTGTACACGTGTGTGTGTGTGTGTACACGTGTGTGTGTACACATGGGTGTGTGTGTACACGTGTGTGTGTGTGTACACGTGTGTGTGTGTACACGTGTGTGTGTGTGTGTACACGTGTGTGTGTGTGTGTACACGTGTGTGTGTACACGTGTGTGGTGTGTGTGTGTACACGTGTGTGTGTGTGTACACGTGTGTGTGTGTACACGTGTGTGTGTGTGTACACGTGTGTGTGTGTGTGTGTACACGTGTGTGTGTGTGTGTATACGTGTGTGTGTGTGTGTGTACACGTGTGTGTGTGTGTACACGTGTGTGTGTGTACACGTGTGTGTGTACACGTGTGTGAGTGTGTGTACACGTGTGTGTGTGTATACACGTGTGTGTGTGTGTACACGTGTGTGTGTGTACACGTGTGTGTACACGTGTGTGTGTGTACACGTGTGTGTGTGCGTGTACACGTGTGTGTGTGCGTACACGTGTTGTGTGTGTGTACACGTGGTGTGTCGTGTGTGTGTACACGTGTGTGTGTGTACACGGTGTGTGTGTGTACACGTGTGTCGTGTGTGTGTACACGTGTGTGTGTGTGTGTGTACACGTGTGTGTGTGTGTGTACACGTGTGTGTGTGTACGTGTGTGTGTGTGTGTACACGTGTGTGTGGTGTGTGGGTACACGTGTGTGTGTGTGTGTGTACATGTGTGTGTGTGTGTGTGTGTGTGCATGTGTGTGTGTGTACACGTGTGTGTGGTGCACGTGTGTGTACACGTGTGTGTACACGTGTGTGTACACGTGTGTGTGTACACGTGTGTGTGTGTACACGTGTGTGTGTACACGTGTGTGTGTACACGTTGTA
>NW_027454326.1:0-22500 GCF_040206685.1 Ascaphus truei
GGAGGGGGGAGGAGAGGGTGTAAGGGGCAGGGTGGGAGAGGGGAGGAGAGGGTGTAAGGGGCAGGGTGGGAGGGGGGAGGAGAGGGTGTAAGGGGCAGGGTGGGAGGGGGGAGGAGAGGGTGTAAGGGGCAGGGTGGAGGGGGAGGAGGAGAGGGTGTAAGGGGCAGGGTGAGAGGGGGGAGGAGAGGGTGTAAGGGGCAGGGTGGGAGGGGGGAGGAGAGGGTGTAAGGGGCAGGGTGAGAGGGGGCTGAGGAGTGGGTGGTGGGGGAGGAGAGGGTGTAAGGGGTGGGAGGGGAGGAGAGGGTGGTGGTGGGGAGGAGAGGGTGGTGGTGGGGAGGAGAGGGTGGTGGTGGGGAGGAGAGGGTGGTGGGGGGGGAGGAGAGGGTGGTGGGGGGGAGGAGAGGGTGGTGGTGGGGAGGAGAGGGTGGTGGTGGGGGGGAGGAGAGGGTGGGGGGGGCTAGGAGAGGCTGGTAGGGGCAGGGGGGAGGACAGGGTGGTAGGGGCAGGGGGGAGGAGAGGGTGGTAGGGGCAGGGGAGGAGAGGGTGGTAGGGGCAGGGTGAGAGGGGGCTGAGGAGTGGGTGGTGGGGGAGGAGAGGGTGTAAGGGGTGGGAGGGGGAGGAGAGGGTGGTGGGGGGAGGAGAGGGTGGTAGGGGCAGGGGGGAGGAGAGGGTGGTAGGGGCAGGGGGAGGAGAGGGTGGTAGGGCAGGGGGAGGAGAGGGTGGTAGGGGCAGGGAGGAGGAGAGGGTGGTAGGGGGAGGAGAGGGTGGTAGGGGCAGGGGGGAGGAGAGAGGGTGGTAGGGGCAGGGGGAGGAGAGGGTGGTAGGGGCAGGGGAGGAGAGGGTGGTAGGGCAAGGGGAGGAGAGGGTGGTAGGGGGGAGGAGAGGGTGGTAGGGGGGAGGAGAGGGTGGTAGGGGGGAGGAGAGGGTGGTAGGGGCAGGGGGGAGGAGAGGGTGGTAGGGGCAGGGGGGAGGAGAGGGTGGTAGGGGCAGGGGGAGGAGAGGGTGGTAGGGCAGGGGGGAGGAGAGGGTGGTAGGGGCAGGGGGAGGAGAGGGTGGTAGGGGCAGGGGGAGGAGAGGGTGGTAGGGGTAGGGGGGAGGAGAGGGTGGTAGGGGCAGGGGGAGGAGAGGGTGGTAAGGGCAGGGGGGAGGAGAGGGTGGTAGGGGGGAGGAGAGGGTGGTAGGGGGGAGGAGAGGGTGGTAGGGGGGAGGAGAGGGTGGTAGGGGGGAGGAGAGGGTGGTAGGGGGAGGAGAGGGTGGTAGGGGGGAGGAGAGGGTGGTAGGGGCAGGGGGGAGGAGAGGGTGGTAGGGGCAGGGGGGAGGAGAGGGTGGTAGGGGCAGGGGGGAGGAGAGGGTGGTAGGGGCAGGGGGAGGAGAGGGTGGTAGGGGCAGGGGGAGGAGAGGGTGGTAGGGGGGAGGAGAGGGTGGTAGGGGCAGGGGGGAGGAGAGGGTGGTAGGGGGGAGGAGAGGGTGGTAGGGGGAGGAGAGGGTGGTAGGGGCAGGGGGGAGGAGAGGGTGGTAGGGGCAGGGGGGAGGAGAGGGTGGTAGGGGCAGGGGGGAGGAGAGGGTGGTAGGGGCAGGGGGGAGGAGAGGGTGGTAGGGGCAGGGGGAGGAGAGGGTGGTAGGGGCAGGGGGAGGAGAGGGTGGTAGGGGCAGGGGGAGGAGAGGGTGGTAGGGGCAGGGGGGAGGAGAGGGTGGTAGGGGCAGGGGGGAGGAGAGGGTGGTAGGGGCAGGGGGGAGGAGAGGGTGGTAGGGCAGGGGTGAGGAGAGGGTGGTAGGGGCAGGGGGAGGAGAGGGTGGTAGGGGCAGGGGGAGGAGAGGGTGGTAGGGGCAGGGGGAGGGTGGTAGGGGCAGGGGGGAGTGTGATAGGGGCAGGGGGAGGGTGGTAGGGGCAGGGGAGGGTGATAGGCAGGGGAGGTGGAGGGAGGGTGTGTGGTAGGGGCAAGGGGAGGAGAGGGTGGTAGGGGCAGGGTGGTAGGGCAGGGGGAGGAGACGGTGGTAGGGGGGAGGAGAGGGTGGTAGGGGCAGGGGGAGGAGACGGTGGTAGGGGGGAGGAGAGGGTGGTAGGGGCAGGGGGGAGGAGAGGGTTGTAGGGGCAGGGGGGAGGAGAGGGTGGTAGGGGCAGGGGGAGGAGAGGGTGGTAAGGGCAGGGGGAGGAGAGGGTGGTAGGGGCAGGGGGAGGAGAGGGTGGTAGGGGCAGGGGGGAGGAGAGGGTGGTAGGGGCAGGGGGAGGAGATGGTTGTAGGGGCTGGGGGAGGAGAGGGTGGTAGGGCAAGGGGGAGGGGAGGGTGGTAGGGGCAGGGGGGAGGGGAGGGTGGTAGGGACAGGGGGAGGGGAGGGTGGTAGGGGCAGGGGGAGGGTGGTAGGGGCAGGGGGGAGGAGAGGGTGGTAGGGGCAGGGGGGAGGAGAGGGTGGTAGGGGCAGGGGGGAGGGTGGTAGGGGCAGGGGGGAGGAGAGGGTGGTAGGGGCAGGGGGGAGGGTGGTAGGGGCAGGGGGGAGGGTAGGGTGGTAGGGGCAGGGGGAGGAGAGGGTGGTAGGGGCAGGGGAGGAGAGGGTGGGAGGGGCAGGGGAGGGTGGTAGGGGCAGGGGGGAGGGGAGGGTGGTAGGGGCAGGGGGGAGGGTGGTAGGGGCAGGGGGGAGGGGAGGGTGGTAGGGGCAGGGGGAGGAGAGGGTGGTAGGGGCAGGGGGAGGAGAGGGTGGTAGGGGCAGGGGAGGAGAGGGTGGGAGGGGCAGGGGGGAGGAGAGGGTGGTAGGGGCAGGGGGGAGGGACACGTGGGAGGTGAGAAGTGCAGTTTCTGTGAGATACAGGAAGCAGAGAGAAGAGGAAGTTCAAGAAAAGCAGAAATTGAGAGAGACAGAGAAAGGGGGGAGAGAGACACAGAGAGAGAGGGGGGAGAGAGAGAGAGAGAGAGAGGGGGGAGAGAGACAGAGAGAGAGGGGGGAGAGAGACACAGAGAGAGAGGGGGGGAGAGAGACAGAGAGAGGGGGAGAGAGACAGAGAGAGAGGGGGGAGAGAGACAGAGAGAGAGAGGGGAGAGAGACAGAGAGAGAGGGGGAGAGAGAGACAGAGAGAGGGAGGAGAGAGACAGAGAGGGGGGGGGGGAGAGAGACAGAGAGAGAGGGGGGAGAGAGAGACAGAGAGAGGGGTGGGAGAGGGACAGAGAGAGGGAGGAGAGAGACACAGAGAGAGGAAGGAGGGAGAGACAGAGAGAGAGGGAGCGTGAAAGGAAGAAGGGGAGGGGGGGACATACAGAAAGGTAGAGAGGAGGGGGGGACATACAGAAAGGTAGAGAGGAGGGGGGGACATACAGAAAGGTAGAGAGGAGGGGGGGACATACAGAAAGGTAGAGAGGAGGGGGGGGGGAGACATACAGAAAGGTAGAGAGGAGGGGGGGGACATACAGAAAGGTAGAGAGGAGGGGGGGACATACAGAAAGGTAGAGAGGAGGGGGGGGACATACAGAAAGGTAGAGAGGAGGGGGGGGACATACAGAAAGGTAGAGAGGAGGGGGGGGACATACAGAAAGGTAGAGAGGAGGGGGGTGGACATACAGAAAGGTAGAGAGGAGGGGGGGGGACATACAGAAAGGTAGAGAGGAGGGGGGGGACATACAGAAAGGTAGAGAGGAGGGGGGGGGACATACAGAAAGGTAGAGAGGAGGGGGGGGACATACAGAAAGGTAGAGAGGAGGGGGGGGGACATACAGAAAGGTAGAGAGGAGGGGGGGGACATACAGAAAGGTAGAGAGGAGGGGGGGGGACATACAGAAAGGTAGAGAGGAGGGGGGGGGGACATACACAGGTTCCTGATGGGGATGTTTGGGGTTTGGGGGGGACTCCTGCGCTGAGGTTTGGGATATTCGCTGGTTATTAGGGTGAGAAGTGCGCAGAATGTCAGCGGCGGATAAACCGGTGAAAGAGGGTCACCTGCACGTCAAGCAGAACAAGTTCGGGAAGGTGAGGGTCCCGTACACCCTGTTACACCCTATTACACCCTATTACACCCTGTTACACCCTATTACACCCTATAACTACACCCTATTACACCCTGTTAAACCCTATTACACCCTATTACACCCTATTACACCCTATAACTGCATAACTACATCCGTACACCCTATTACACCCTATTACACCCTATAACTGCATAACTACATCCCGTACACCCTGTTACACCCTATTACACCCTGTTACACCCTATTACACCCTATTACACCCTATTACACCCTGTTACACCCTATTACACCCTATTACACCCTATTACACCCTATAACTACACCCTATTACACCCTATTACACCCTATTACACCCTGTTACACCCTATTACACCCTATTACACCCTATTACACCCTGTTACACCCTATTACACCCTGTTACACCCTGTTACACCCTATAACTATAGGGACCGCTGCACGTCAAGCAGAACAAGTTCGGGAAGGTGAGGTTCCCGTACACCCTATTACACCCTATTACACCCTGTTACACCCTATTACACCCTGTTACACCCTGTTACACCCTATAACTATAGGGACCGCTGCACGTCAAGCAGAACAAGTTCGGGAAGGTGAGGTTCCCGTACACCCTATTACACCCTATTACACCCTGTTACACCCTATTACACCCTATTACACCCTATAACTGCATAACTACATCCCGTACACCCTATTACACCCTATAACTGCATAACTACATCCCGTACACAATATTACACCCTATAACTGCATAACTACATCCCGTAAACCCTATTACACCCTATAACTGCATAACTACATCCCGTACACCCTATTACACCCTATTACACCCTATAACTGCATAACTACATCCCGTACACCCTATTACACCCTATAACTGCATAACTACATCCTGTACACCCTATTACACCCTATAATTGCATAACTACATCCCGTACACCCTATTACACCCTATAACTGCATAACTACATCCCGTACACACTATAACTGCATAACTACATCCCGTACACCCTATTACACCCTAAAACTGCATAACTATATTCCGTACACCCTATTACACCCTATAACTGCATAACTACATCCCATACACCCTATTACACCCTATTACACCCTATAACTGCATATCTACATCCCGTACACCCTATTGCACCCTATAACTGCATAACTACATCCCGTACACCCTATTACACCCTATAACTGCATAACTACATCCCGTACACCCTATTACACCCTATAACTGCATAACTACATCCCGTACACCCTATAACTGCATAACTACATCCCGTACACCCTATTACACCCTATAACTGCATAACTATATCCCGTACACCCTATTACACCCTATAACTGCATAACTACATCCCGTACACCCTATTACACCCTATAACTGCATAACTACATCCCGTACACCCTATTACACCCTATAACTGCACCCTATAACTGCATAACTACATCCCGTACACCCTACTACACCCTATAACTGCATAACTACATCCCGTACACCCTATTACACCCTATAACTGCATAACTACATCCCGTACACCCTATTACACCCTATAACTGCATAACTACATCCCGTACACCCTATTACACCCTATAACTCCATAACTACATCCCGTACACCCTATTACACCCTATAACTGCATAACTACATCCCGTACACCCTATTACACCCTATAACTGCATAACTACATCCCGTACACCCTATTACACCCTATAACTGCATAACTACATCCCGTACACCCTATAACTGCATAACTACATCCCGTACACCCTATAACTGCATAACTACATCCCGTACACCCTATTACACCCTATAACTGCATAACTACATCCCGTACACCCTATAACTGCATAACTACATCCCGTACACCCTATTACACCCTATAACTGCATAACTATATCCCGTACACCCTATTACACCCTATAACTGCATAACTACATCCCGTACACCCTATTACACCCTATAACTGCATAACTACATCCCGTACACCCTATAACTGCATAACTACATCCCGTACACCCTATTACACCCTATAACTGCATAACTACATCCCGTACACCCTATAACTGCATAACTACATCCCGTACACCCTATTACACCCTATAACTGCATAACTATATCCCGTACACCCTATTACACCCTATAACTGCATAACTACATCCCGTACACCCTATTACACCCTATAACTGCATAACTTCATCCCGTACACCCTATTACACCCTATAACTGCACCCTATAACTGCATAACTACATCCCGTACACCCTATTACACCCTATAACTGCATAACTACATCCCGTACACCCTATTACACCCTATAACTGCATAACTACATCCCGTACACCCTATTACACCCTATAACTGCATAACTACATCCCGTACACCCTATTACACCCTATAACTGCATAACTACATCCCGTACACCCTATTACACCCTAACACTGCATAACTACATCCCGTACACCCTATTACACCCTATAACTGCATAACTACATCCCGTACACCCTATTACACCCTATAACTGCATAACTACATCCCGTACACCCTATTACACCCTATAACTGCATAACTACATCCCGTACACCCTATTACACCCTATAACTGCATAACTACATCCCGTACACCCTATTACACCCTATAACTGCATAACTACATCCCATACACCCTTTTGCACCCTATAACTGCATAACTACATCCCGTACACCCTATTACACCCTATAACTGCATAACTACATCCCTTACACCCTATTACACCCTATAACTGCATAACTACATCCCGTACACCCTATTACACCCTATAACGGCATAACTACATCTCGTACACCCTATTACACCCTATAACTGCATAACTACATCCCGTACACCCTATTACACCCTATTACACCCTATAACTGCATAACTACATGCCGTACACCCTATTACACCCTATAACTGCATAACTACATCCCGTACACCCTATTACACCCTATAACTGCATAACTACATCCCGTACACCCTATAACTGCATAACTACATCCCGTACACCCTATTACACCCTACAACTGCATAACTACATCCCGTACACCCTATTACACCCTATAACTGCATAACTATATCCCGTACACCCTATTACACCCTATAACTGCATAACTACATCCCGTACACCCTATTACACCCTATAACTGCATAACTACATCCCGTACACCCTATAACTGCATAACTAAATCCCGTACACCCTATTACACCCTATAACTGCATAACTACATCCTGTACACCCTATTACACCCTATAACTGCATAACTACATCCCGTACACCCTATTACACCCTACAACTGCATAACTACATCCCGTACACCCTATTACACCCTACAACTGCATAACTACATCCCGTACACCCTATTACACCCTATAACTGCATAACTACATCCCGTACACCCTATTACACCCTATAACTGCATAACTACATCCCATACACCCTATAACTGCATAACTACATCCCGTACACCCTATAACTGCATAACTACATCCCGTACACCCTATTACACCCTCTAACTGCATAACTACATCCCGTACACCCTATAACTGCATAACTACATCCCGTACACACTATTACACCCTATAACTGCATAACTATATCCCGTACACCCTATTACACCCTATAACTGCATAACTACATCCCGTACACCCTATTACACCCTATAACTGCATAACTACATCCCGTACACCCTATTACACCCTATAACTGCATAACTACATCCCGTACACCCTATTACACCCTATAACTGCATAACTACATCCCGTACACCCTATTACACCCTATAACTGCATAACTACATCCCGTACACCCTATTACACCCTATAACTGCATAACTACATCCCGTACACCCTATTACACCCTATAACTGCATAACTACATCCCGTACACCCTGTTACACCCTATATCTGCATAACTACATCCCATACACGCTATTACACCCTATTACACCCTATTACACCCTATAACTGCATAACTACATCCCGTACACCCTATAACTGTATAACTACATCCCGTACACCCTATTACACCCTATAACTGCATAACTACATCCCGTACACCCTATTACACCCTATAACTGCATAACTACATCCCGTACACCCTATTACACCCTATTACTGCATAACTACATCCCGTACACCCTATTACACCCTATAACTGAATAACTACATCCCGTACACCCTATTACACCCTATAACTGCATAACTACATCCCGTACACCCTATTACACCCTATAACTGCATAACTACATCCCGTACACCCTTTTACACCCTATAACTGCATAACTACATCCCGTATACCCTATTACACCCTATAACTGCATAACTACATCCCGTACACCCTATTACACCCTATAACTGAATAACTACATCCCGTACACCCTATTACACCCTATAACTGAATAACTACATCCCGTACACCCTATTACACCCTATAACTGCATAACTACATCCCGTACACCCTATTACACCCTATAACTGCATAACTACATCCCGTACACCCTATAACTGCATAACTACATCCCGTACACCCTATAACTGCATAACTACATCCCGTACACCCTATTACACCCTATAACTGCATAACTATATCCCGTACACCCTATTACACCCTATAACTGCATAACTACATCCCGTACACCCTATTACACCCTATAACTGCATAACTACATCCCGTACACCCTATTACACCCTATAACTGCATAACTACATCCCGTACACCCTATTACACCCTATAACTGCACCCTATAACTGCATAACTACATCCCGTACACCCTATTACACCCTATAACTGCATAACTACATCCCGTACACCCTATTACACCCTATAACTGCAAAACTACATCCCGTACACCCTATTACACCCTATAACTGCATAACTACATCCCGTACACCCTATATCTGCATAACTACATCCCGTACACCCTATTACACCCTATAACTGCATAACTACATCCCGTACACCTTATTACACCCTATAACTGCATAACTACATCCCGTACACCCTATTACACCCTATAACTGCATAACTACATCCCGTACACACTATAACTGCATAACTACATCCCGTAGACCCTATTACACCCTATATCTGCATAACTACATCCCATACACCCTATTACACCCTATAACTGCATAACTACATCCCGCCCACCCTATTACACCCTATAACTGCATAACTACATCCCGTACACCCTATTACACACTAACTGCATAACTACATCCCGTACACCCTATTACACCCTATTACACCCTATAACTGCATAACTACATCCCGTACACCCTATTACACCCTATAATTGCATAACTACATCCCATACACCCTATTACACCCTATAACTGCATAACTACATCCCGTAGACACTATTACACCCTATAACTGCATAACTACATCCCGTACACCCTATTGCACCCTATAACTGCATAACTACATCCCGTACACCCTATTACACCCTATAACTGCATAACTACATCCCGTACACCCTATTACACCCTATAACTGCATAACTACATCCCGTACACCCTATTACACCCTATAACTGCATAACTACATCCCGTACACCCTATTACACCCTATAACTGCATAACTACATCCCGTACACCCTATTACACCCTATAACTGCATAACTACATCCCGTACACCCTATTACACCCTATAACTGCATAACTACATCCCGTACACCCTATTACACCCTATTACACCCTATAACTGCATAACTACATCCCGTACACCCTATTACACCCTATAACTGCATAACTACATCCCGTACACCCTATAACTGCACCCTATAACTGCATAACTACATCCCGTACACCCTATTACACCCTATTACACCCTATAACTGCATAACTACATCTCGTACACCCTATTACACCCTATAACTGCATAACTACATCCCGTACACCCTATAACTGCATAACTATCCCGTACACCCTATTACACCCTATAACTGCATAACTACATCCCGTACACCCTATTACACCCTATAACTGCATAACTATATCCCGTACACCCTATTACACCCTATAACTGCATAACTACATCCCGTACACCCTATAACTGCATAACTACATCCCGTACACCCTATTACACCCTACAACTGCATAACTACATCCCGTACACCCTATTACACCCTATAACTGCATAACTACATCCCGTACACCCTATAACTGCATAACTACATCCCATACACCCTATTACCCCCTATAACTGCATAACTACATCCCGTACACCCTATAACTGCATAACTACATCCCGTACACCCTATTACACCCTATAACTGCATAACTACATCCCGTACACCCTATTACACCCTATAACTGCATAACTATATCCCGTACACCCTATTACACCCTATAACTGCATAACTACATCCCGTACACCCTATTACACCCTATTACACCCTATAACTGCATAACTACATCCCGTACACCCTATTACACCCTATAACGGCATAACTACATCTCGTACACCCTATTACACCCTATAACTGCATAACTACATCCCGTACACCCTATAACTGCATAACTACATCCCGTACGTCGACATCCAGGAGCAAGGCAGCAGGGATCGTGGAGGGGTGAGTACCCATTTGTGTATAAATTGTGGTATGTTTAGCATGTTCTGTAGCCCTCTCCTTGATAAAGGCAATCTATTTGCCGAAACGTTGGACCTTTGGTGGCACAATGAACTGCACCTTTAGAAAGACCGTGTGCCTGCTTCCATTCCTTTGCTCAGGCAAGGCACAGCAACAGCAAAGAACAGCAATCAGCAGCAACGAGCAGCAACAGCAACGATCAGCAACAGCAACGATCAGCAACAGCAACGATCAGCAAACGGCAACGGTCAGCAAACGGCAACGGTCAGCAAACGGCAACGGTCAGCAAGCAGCAACAGCAACGAGCAGCAACAGCAACGAACAGTAAGCAGCAACAGCAAAGAACAGCAGCAGCAACAGCAACGATCAGCTAACAGCAACGATCAGCAAACAGCAACGAGCAGCAAACAGCAACGAGCAGCAAACAGCAACGAGCAGCAACAGCAACGAGCAGCAAACAGCAACGAGCAGCAACAGCAACGAGCAGCAACAGCAACGAACAGTAAGCAGCAACAGCAAAGAACAGCAGCAGCAACAGCAACGATCAGCTAACAGCAACGATCAGCAAACAGCAACGAGCAGCAAACAGCAACGAGCAGCAAACAGCAACGAGCAGCAACAGCAACGAGCAGCAAACAGCAACGAGCAGCAACAGCAACGAGCAGCAACAGCAACGAGCAGAAACGGCAAAGAACAGCAACAGCAACGAGCAGCAACAGTAAGCAGCAACAGCAACGAGCAGCAACAGCAAAGAACAGTAAGCAGCAACAGCAACGGTCAGCAAGCAGCAACAGCAAAGAACAGTAAGTAGCAACAGCAACGATCAGCAGCAGCAAAGAACTGTAGGCAGCAACAGCAACGAGCAGCAAGCAGCAACAGCAACGAGCAGCAACAGCAAAGAACAGTAAACAGCAACGAGCAGCAAGCAGCAACAGCAACGAGCAGCAACAGCAAAGAACAGTAAGCAGCAACAGCAACGATCAGCAGCAGCAAAGAACAGTAAACAGCAACAGCAACGATCAGCAGCAGCAAAGAACAGTAAACAGCAACGAGCAGCAAGCAGCAACAGCAACGAGCAGAAACAGCAAAGAACAGTAAGCAGCAACAGCAACGATCAGCAGCAGCAAAGAACAGTAAGCAGCAACAGCAACGATCAGCAAACAGCAACGAGCAGCAAAGAACAGTAAGCAGCAACAGCAACAATCAGCAACAGCAAAGAACAGCAAGCAGCAACAATCAGCAATAGCAAAGAACAGCAAGCAGCAAGCAGCAAGCAGCAAGCAGCAAGCACGACTACACAAACAGGAGTTTATGCTCAGCCAATTTGTGGGAGGGCTGGCTCAGTACATAAAGGGCAGGCAGCCAATAGTAAGGGCAGCACACAGCTGCAAGGTAACGGAAGGGAACCGCCCCTCAGACATATTCAGTGCGCTGATAGGCAGGGGCGGGGGGAAGTGCAGGTGAGGAGTAATTGACAGCATTAACCCCTTGTGTACTTCTGGAAATGCGGCGCTGCCGTGTAGTGGAGACAGGAGCGTCCTCCGTAGCGTCGCGGAAGGCGGTGTGGGGGCGGAGCCTAGGTCCAGTGTCGGCAGGATTATTGCGGCAAGAAGGGATTCACCCAATGCGTCACGGGGCGCGGCCAAGGTCCAATCATCCCACCTTACTGTAAAGAACCCTTTCCTTTGTTGCTGGTGAAATCTCCTTTCCTCGAACCTTAAGGGATGGTCCCGAGTCCTTAGTACTGCCCGTGGGATGAATAGTTCTTTTGAAAGCTCCTTGTACTGTCCCCGAATATATTTGTATATAGTTATCATATCCCCTCTTAGACGCCTCTTTTGTAATGTAAATAAATCTAATTTAGCTAGCCTCTCCTCATTAGTTAGAATGTCCATCCCCTTTATTAATTTGGTGGCTCTTCTCTGCACTCTCTCTAGTTCCATAATGTATTTTCTTAGGATTGGTGCCCAAAATTGTACTCCATATTCAAGGTGTGGTCTTACTAATGCTTTGTAAAGGGGCATAATTATGTTTACTTCCCTTCCATCCATTGCCCGTTTGATGCAAGATAAGATCTTGTTTGCCTTTGCAGCTACTACATGACATTGGGCACTATTGCTAAGCCTGCACTCTACAAGCACTCCTAAATCCTCCTCCATCAAGGATTCCCCCAATATATCTCCATTTAATTTGCAAGTCGCCTGTTTATTCTTGCATCCCAAATGCATAACCTTACATTTATCTGTATTAAACCTCATCTGCCATTTACCTGCCCACGTTTCCAGTCTCTCCAAGTCCTTCTGAAGAGAAATTACATCCTGCTCTGATTCTATTACCGTACACAATTTAGTATCATCAGCAAAGATGGAGACTTTGCTCTCGATGCCAAGCTCAAGGTCATTAATAAACAAATTAAAAAGCAGGGGTCCAAGAACCGATCCCTGAGGTACTCCACTCACGACTTTAGCCCAACCTGAAAAAGTTCCATTTATGACAACCCTCTGTTGTCTGTCCTTTAACCAGTTTTCAATCCAGGTGCATATATTATTACTGAGTCCAATTTTCTTTATTTTGTGCACCAACCTCTTGTGTGAAACCGTATCAAAAGCCTTTGCCAAATCTAAGTAGACCACATCAACTGCATTACCCTGGTCTAAATTCCTACTTACCTCCTCAAAGAAACAAATAAGGTTAGTTTGGCAAGATCTATCCTTCATAAAGCCATGCTGACTATTACTAATAATTTTATTTTCCATTAGGTATTCCTGAATATTATCCTGTATTAAGCCTTCAAGTAGTTTCCCTACTATTGAAGTCAGGCTTACAGGTCTGTAATTCCCCGGGTGTGATCTAGCTCCCTTTTTATATATAGGCACCACATCTGCTTTACGCCAATCTTGTGGTACTGAGCCTGTGGAAATGGAGTCCTTGAATATTAAATATAATGGTTTGGCTATTACTGAGCTTAACTCCTTGAGAACTCTTGGATGTATGCCATCGGGGACAGGTGTCTTATTTACTTTAATTTTTTCAAGTCGCTTATGAACTTCTTCCTCAGTTAACCAATTGTTCATTAATATGGAGGTTGTGGCTTCCTCCTGCGGCACTACTATTGAATTTGATTCTTCTCTGGTAAACACAGAGGCAAAGAATTTGTTTAATACCTCTGCTTTTTCCTTATCTCCAATAATCTGCCTGCCCATCTCACACTGAAAGGGTCCTATATTTTCTTTTCTCATTTTTTTGTTATTAAGGTACTAAAAGAACTTTTTAGGGTTGACCTTACTTTCTATTGCAATCCTTTTTTCATTATCCATTTTTGCTAATTTGATTGCCCTTTTAGAATTTTTGTTACATTCCTTATAATTCTGATACGATGTCTCCGTCCCTTCTGACTTAAAGAATCTAAACGTCTTCCTCTTCTTGTCCATTTCCTCCCCTACCTGTTTCTTTAGCCACATTGGTTTTGACTTATTTCTTTTATACTTATTACCCAAGGGTATACACTGATAAGTGTGCTTTTCTAACAATGTTTTAAAGACTGCCCATTTATCTTCTACATTTTTCCTGCAAAAACATCATCCCATTGTATTACTACTAGATTAGACCTCAGTTTATTAAAATCTGCCTTTCTAAAGTTTAAGGTCTTTGTTGAACCCGAGTAATCTGTTTTTTGATCATTTATTTCAAATGAGACCATGTTATGATCACTGTTACCCAAATGTTCAAGTAATATGGTTTTTGATAATGATGATTATGAGATAGCATCCTGCTTTACTCCTGTGTATGAGATGATATAGGGTCTCTGTTATTACTCCTGTGTATGAGATGATATAGGGTCTGTTATTACTCCTGTATATGAGATGATGTAGGGTCTCTGTTATACACAGGAGTAATGAGATGATATAGGGTCTCTGTTATTACTCATATGTATGAGATGATATAGGGTCTCTGTTATTACTCCTGTGTATGAGATTATATAGGGTCTCTGTTATTACTCCTGTGTATGAGATGATATAGGGTCTCTGTTATTACTCCTGTGTATGAGATGATATATGGTCTGTTATTACTCCTGTGTATGAGATGTTATAGGGTATCTGATATTACTCTTGTGTATGAGATGTTATAGGGTATGTTATTACTCCTGTGTATGAGATGATATAGGGTCTGTTATTACTCCTGTGTATGAGATGATATAGGGTCTCTGTTATTACGCCTGTGTATGAGATGATATAGGGTCTCTGTTTTTACTGCTGTGTATGAGATGATATAGGGTCTCTGTTATTACTCCTGTGTATGAGATGATATATGGTCTGTTATTACTCCTGTGTATGAGATGTTATAGGGTATGTTATTACTCCTGTGTATGAGATGATATAGGGTCTGTTATTACTCCTGTATATGAGATGATATAGGGTCTGTTATTACTCCTGTATATGAGATGATATAAGGTCTCTGTTATTACTCTTGTGTATGAGATGATATAGGGTCTCTGTTATTACTCTTGTGTATGAGATGATATAGGGTCTCTGTTATTACTCTTGTGTATGAGATGATATAGGGTCTCTGTTATTACTCTTGTGTATGAGATGATATAGGGTCTCTGTTATTACTCTTGTGTATGAGATGATATAGGGTCTCTGTTATTACTCTTGTGTATGAGATGATATACTGTAGGGTGTCTGTTATTACTCTTGTGTATGAGATGATATAGGGTCTCTGTTATTACTCTTGTGTATGAGATGATATAGGGTCTCTGTTATTACTCTTGTGCACGTTGCCACGTGCTACTGTACCCGGACTCCCCGTTTGGTGTGGCATTGTGTTGTGTAACGTTGTGTTGTTGTTGTGTTACAGAAATGGAAGCGTTGCCACGTGCTGCTGTACCCGGACTCCCCGTTTGGCGTGGCATTGTGTTGTGTAACGTTGTGTTGTTGTTGTGTTACAGAAATGGAAGCGTTGCCACGTGCTGCTGTACCCGGACTCCCCGTTTGGCGTGGCATTGTGTTGTGTAACGTTGTGTTGTTGTTGTGTTACAGAAATGGAAGCGTTGCCACGTGCTGCTGTACCCGGACTCCCCGTTTGGTGTGGCATTGTGTTGTGTAACGTTGTGTTGTTGTTGTGTTACAGAAATGGAAGCGTTGCCACGTGCTACTGTACCCGGACTCCCCGTTTGGTGTGGCATTGTGTTGTGTAACGCTGTGTTGTTGTTGTGTTACAGAAATGGAAGCGTTGCCTCGTGCTGCTGTACCCTGACTCCCCGTTTGGTGTGGCATTGTGTTGTGTAACGTTGTGTTGTTGTTGTGTTACAGAAATGGAAGCGTTGCCACGTGCTGCTGTACCCTGACTCTCTGTTTGGCGTGGCATTGTGTTGTGTAACGTTGTGTTGTTGTTGTGTTACAGAAATGGAAGCGTTGCCACGTGCTGCTGTACCCGGACTCTCTGTTTGGCGTGGCATTGTGTTGTGTAACGTTGTGTTGTTGTTGTGTTACAGAAATGGAAGCGTTGCCACGTGCTGCTGTACCCTGACTCCCTGTTTGGTGTGGCATTGTGTTGTGTAACGTTGTGTTGTTGTTGTGTTACAGAAATGGAAGCGTTGCCACGTGCTGCTGTACCCTGACTCTCTGTTTGGTGTGGCATTGTGTTGTGTAACGTTGTGTTGTTGTTGTGTTACAGAAATGGAAGCGTTGCCTCGTGCTGCTGTACCCGGACTCTCTGTTTGGCGTGGCATTGTGTTGTGTAACGTTGTGTTGTTGTTGTTGTGTTACAGAAATGGAAGCGTTGCCTCGTGCTGCTGTACCCGGACTCCCCGTTTGGTGTGGCATTGTGTTGTGTAACGTTGTGTTGTTGTTGTGTTACAGAAATGGAAGCGTTGCCTCGTGCTGCTGTACCCTGACTCCCTGTTTGGTGTGGCATTGTGTTGTGTAACGTTGTGTTGTTGTTGTGTTACAGAAATGGAAGCGTTGCCTCGTGCTGCTGTACCCGGACTCTCTGTTTGGCGTGGCATTGTGTTGTGTAACGTTGTGTTGTTGTTGTGTTACAGAAATGGAAGCGTTGCCTCGTGCTGCTGTACCCTGACTCCCTGTTTGGTGTGGCATTGTGTTGTGTAACGTTGTGTTGTTGTTGTGTTACAGAAATGGAAGCGTTGCCTCGTGCTGCTGTACCCGGACTCTCTGTTTGGCGTGGCATTGTGTTGTGTAACGTTGTGTTGTTGTTGTGTTACAGAAATGGAAGCGTTGCCACGTGCTGCTGTACCCTGACTCCCTGTTTGGTGTGGCATTGTGTTGTGTAACGTTGTGTTGTTGTTGTTGTGTTACAGAAATGGAAGCGTTGCCTCGTGCTGCTGTACCCGGACTCTCTGTTTGGCGTGGCATTGTGTTGTGTAACGTTGTGTTGTTGTGTTACAGAAATGGAAGCGTTGCCTCGTGCTGCTGTACCCTGACTCCCTGTTTGGCGTGGCATTGTGTTGTGTAACGTTGTGTTGTTGTGTTACAGAAATGGAAGCGTTGCCTCGTGCTGCTGTACCCGGACTCCCTGTTTGGCGTGGCATTGTGTTGTGTAACGTTGTGTTGTTGTGTTACAGAAATGGAAGCGTTGCCTCGTGCTGCTGTACCCTGACTCCCTGTTTGGCGTGGCATTGTGTTGTGTAACGTTGTGTTGTTGTTGTGTTACAGAAATGGAAGCGTTGCCACGTGCTGCTGTACCCGGACTCCCCGTTTGGTGTGGCATTGTGTTGTGTAACGCTGTGTTGTTGTTGTGTTACAGAAATGGAAGCGTTGCCTCGTGCTGCTGTATCCGGACTCCCCGTTTGGCGTGGCATTGTGTTGTGTAACGTTGTGTTGTTGTTGTGTTACAGAAATGGAAGCGTTGCCACGTGCTGCTGTACCCTGACTCTCTGTTTGGCGTGGCATTGTGTTGTGTAACGTTGTGTTGTTGTTGTGTTACAGAAATGGAAGCGTTGCCACGTGCTGCTGTACCCTGACTCTCTGTTTGGCGTGGCATTGTGTTGTGTAACGTTGTGTTGTTGTTGTGTTACAGAAATGGAAGCGTTGCCACGTGCTGCTGTACCCTGACTCCCTGTTTGGTGTGGCATTGTGTTGTGTAACGTTGTGTTGTTGTTGTTGTGTTACAGAAATGGAAGCGTTGCCACGTGCTGCTGTACCCGGACTCCCCGTTTGGCGTGGCATTGTGTTGTGTAACGTTGTGTTGTTGTTGTGTTACAGAAATGGAAGCGTTGCCACGTGCTGCTGTACCCTGACTCTCTGTTTGGCGTGGCATTGTGTTGTGTAACGTTGTGATGTTGTTGTGTTACAGAAATGGAAGCGTTGCCTCGTGCTGCTGTACCCGGACTCCCCGTTTGGCGTGGCATTGTGTTGTGTAACGTTGTGTTGTTGTTGTGTTACAGAAATGGAAGCATTGCCTCATGCTGCTGTACCCGGACTCTCTGTTTGGCGTGGCATTGTGTTGTGTAACGTTGTGTTGTTGTTGTGTTACAGAAATGGAAGCGTTGCCACGTGCTGCTGTACCCTGACTCCCTGTTTGGTGTGGCATTGTGTTGTGTAACGTTGTGTTGTTGTTGTGTTACAGAAATGGAAGTGTTGCCACGTGCTGCTGTACCCTGACTCCCTGTTTGGCGTGGCATTGTGTTGTGTAACGTTGTGTTGTTGTTGTGTTACAGAAATGGAAGCGTTGCCTCGTGCTGCTGTACCCGGACTCTCTGTTTGGCGTGGCATTGTGTTGTGTAACGTTGTGTTGTTGTTGTGTTACAGAAATGGAAGCGTTGCCACGTGCTGCTGTACCCTGACTCTCTGTTTGGCGTGGCATTGTGTTGTGTAACGTTGTGTTGTTGTTGTGTTACAGAAATGGAAGCGTTGCCTCGTGCTGCTGTACCCGGACTCTCTGTTTGGCGTGGCATTGTGTTGTGTAACGTTGTGTTGTTGTTGTGTTACAGAAATGGAAGCGTTGCCTCGTGCTGCTGTACCCTGACTCCCTGTTTGGTGTGGCATTGTGTTGTGTAACGTTGTGTTGTTGTTGTGTTACAGAAATGGAAGCGTTGCCTCGTGCTGCTGTACCCGGACTCCCCGTTTGGTGTGGCATTGTGTTGTGTAACGTTGTGTTGTTGTTGTGTTACAGAAATGGAAGCGTTGCCACGTGCTGCTGTACCCTGACTCCCTGTTTGGCGTGGCATTGTGTTGTGTAACGTTGTGTTGTTGTTGTGTTACAGAAATGGAAGCATTGCCTCGTGCTGCTGTACCCGGACTCTCTGTTTGGCGTGGCATTGTGTTGTGTAACGTTGTGTTGTTGTTGTGTTACAGAAATGGAAGCGTTGCCACGTGCTGCTGTACCCTGACTCTCTGTTTGGCGTGGCATTGTGTTGTGTAACGTTGTGTTGTTGTTGTGTTACAGAAATGGAAGCGTTGCCTCGTGCTGCTGTACCCGGACTCTCTGTTTGGCGTGGCATTGTGTTGTGTAACGTTGTGTTGTTGTTGTGTTACAGAAATGGAAGCGTTGCCTCGTGCTGCTGTACCCTGACTCCCTGTTTGGCGTGGCATTGTGTTGTGTAACGTTGTGTTGTTGTTGTGTTACAGAAATGGAAGCGTTGCCTCGTGCTGCTGTACCCTGACTCCCTGTTTGGCGTGTGTAACAGGGGACTTATCCCTGTTCACAAAGGTGCCTCTAATCCAGCAGTGTGCAGAGCTCAAGACCCGTCAGCTCCAGAGATGGGTGTACTTTTGTCAGTCTCTCCTGTGAGACTCAAAAACACTGCTCTGTCTCCAAAGGTCAGCTCACACGTGAGCAAAGGAGGAGTCACTTCCTGTCTCAAAGGCAGGCTTTTTCTACTACCTGTAATCAGGCAGGTGGTGCTAGTTAATTTGCTACCAGCAGTTAACCACCTGTTACATACCTCCCCTGTTTGTGGGAAGCTCGGGCTTACCACGGCCAAAGCCCATCCTTCCACTCTCATTCGAGATCTTTCTGTGACTTGAATGAGAGTGGATGGAGGAAGAGAACCCTCTGTCCCGCTGGGATTGGAGCCCTTCCTCCAGTTTATTGTTGTCTCCTCCCGAAGGTGCTTGAGATCAGCACTCCTCAGTCGCTCGAGGAGGACTTTTTCCACGTAAAGTCTTTTTATCGCGTGCGTGGTCATGAGATTTCTGTTGCGTCGGGCATTCCTCTTTTTATAGACAAAGTGTATGGCAAAAGTTGTAGAGCAGTTAGGACTAGCCCTTAGAGTTTTCTGCTCTTCTCCCCACCACGGAGTCGCCAGTTCACCTTCTTTGGGACTGAGTTGAACCTCCACCTCCTTTTCCAGAGAACGTCCTATTTTTTCAGCTTCCTCAGCTAAGGATTCTTGTGGCTTTGATTCTGCACTCCTACCTCTGTTTGTTGCCTGTTGGGCAGCTGTAGGTTTGGCTACTGCTTTCTTAGGTGGCTGTATTAGAGTCTCCTTCATATTCTGGAGCTCCGTAATTTTTGTTGTTAAGGTTGCCTCTGCGTCTGTTTTCTCCTTGGTGTACTGACTCAAGGGAATGGAACAGTCTCTCTGTCTCTCCAGCTCTTGCTCCAGTTTCTGAGCCTTCTCACGCTCCCTCTCATACAGAGTCACCTGGTATCGAAGCTCCGCCTCCAATGATACTCTGAAGACATGCAGCGTGGCCTTTAACTCCTCATACTGCTCTGTGGGGACGTACTGGGTATTCAGACGTTCCTGCAGCGCTTGTACCTCTTTAGCAGCCTGCAGCTTTTCTTCCTGCAGCGTTTGCTGCTTCTCCTCAGCATACTGGAGGTGTGTACGCAGACCTTGCAGTTGGTTCTGCAATCGGTGCTCTGCTTCAAACATTTCCTCTTTCAAAAGTTTATTTATTTCTTTAAGAGCCTGCAGCTCTTCATTCTTTCCCTTGACGTATTCTGTCAACTCAGAATTTTCTTTTTTTAATCTTAAATTTTCTCTTTTTTCAGTCTCTGTACTATTCAGGGCTTCCTTGCAGTCCACCTTCCATTTTTGCACATCTGCTTGGAGGCGGGCTGTCTCCTGGCGTGAGACTTCCATCTCCAGGTTTAAGTTCTGAAGCTCCTTCTGAGAGACTTTGAGATCTAAGTTAAGATGTAGGATAGTTTTCCTTGAAATGTCCAGCTCCTCAGTGAGACTGTGTAGTTCCTTTCTGGAAACTTCCAGGTCTGTGCAGCAGCTGTTGGTCTCATGATGTGAGGCATCCAGTGCTCTGTGGAGTGTCTGAACCTCTTTCTGAGCTACGTCCACCTCTATCTGGTCACTGTTGACCTCCTTTTGTGAGGCATTCAGCTCTATGCGGAGTGTGAACCTCTTGCTGGAAGACTGTCATCTGCTTCAGTGCCTCCTCATACTTCCGCTTAGCCACCATTTTATCAGATTGGCTCTGCTTTTCATCCATTGCGGAAATAGTAGCGTTTGCAGTATCTAGCTCAGTCTTGAGATCGTCCAATTCTGTCCTGGCTGTAGAGTACATTGCGAGCACATATTCCTGTAGCTTCACGTTATTTTTCAGTAGCTCTGTGTAACCATCTTCCTTTTGTTTCAATTGTACACGAAGTAGATCACAGTCATGCCTGGCATTTTTCAGGGCATCTTCAGGGCTGGTCAAGGGATCGTCACTCACTGGTTCCGGCTCCGCTTCCCTGGGATGACTGGATGAGGGTTCCTCACTGTTGGCACCGGACAGACACTTCTTTGGGGTACACGATTTCTGCCTTGGGCCCTCTGGATATTCGGTTATACGCGGGACGAATTCTCCATTTTCTCTAGCCTGCAGGGCAACTCTGTCCCCCTTTTTCTCCACAGGATCTGCGGACGTGTCTGTTACTTCCACAGTAAGTGAAGAACCGCTTTTCTTTTTCTTCCTTTTTGATTTGGATGACACCGTCCCTTTAGGGATACTGGGGTCTCCATCTTCATTTGAAGTTTTAGCAGCGTCACTGGATCCACCCGGCTTTTCTTGCAACTGTAATAGCTGACGGAAATATTCGGTGATCCACTGCTCCCGCTCTGTCTCCTGCTGATCATATTCGTCATCATAGGGAGCGGTCTTTTCTGTTCGTGCCGAGTTCAGGCACCCCCACCATTCTTGGGGTGTTTTGTGGGTGTTACTCGGTTCAGGTTCCCCGTAAGAGAGGTCTTCCTCTTTATTGGACTGGAAGGGCCACTCTTCCGTGGGGTAGGGTTCATTACAGGAACGCTGCATCTTGTCCTCCATTTTTAGGCTATCAGGTGTAATTTTCTCCCTGACCTCAGGAGGCGCTATTGCAGCTGTTGCCACTGTATTTGCTAGAACCCCCAATTGTGGTAGTCCTACAGGTGGGCATATTTTGCTTGTAGAGGTTGTAGCTCTCGCAGGCCCCTCTGTAGACTTTTCTTTCTTGGGTCATTCTTTTTTCTTCAATATCAGCAGTACTGTGCATGCATTTTTTTATCAGGTATACAAGATTGTGCAGTTGCTAGGTAAAAAAAAGTCTATTTGCTTTACACCATTTATTTGCTAGGTGAATCCCTCCGCTTCAGCAACAGAATTTGGTTTTCTGCCTGAGTTCAGTAATTTTCAGTCTCATCTTTGGGTATCTGTTTTCTCCCAAGATATACAGTATATAGGCAGATTTTTACTTGCAGAAAAACATTCTTTGCAGTGGACTATTTCTTTAATTCCCGGCAGGGTGACTCAACACTCAGCAATTGGCTTTGAAATACCTTTTTCCTTTATAGGGCAATTTTACACTCAGCATTTGTTTGCTAAAAATACCCCTGCTTCAGCACAGTCTTTGTATCAATTTTCACACTTTTCTGCATATACTCCATTCGCAGCTGGTAGCCCTATGCGGTGTGGCAACCTTTATTTGCAAAATCAGTACCACTCGTGGGTCACCATATGTCTTCACTGCTTCAGCGAA